>NW_027479248.1:0-174603 GCF_051014685.1 Ptiloglossa arizonensis | reverse complement strand
AAACCCAAAAATTTCTATTACATATGAAAGTAGAAGCTCGCCCGATTACAACGGCATGTGTATTTTTCCCTAGGCCATTCTGGTTAAGCGATTGGAGCAGCAGAAGTGCGAAAAATTTGTTGTTTTCTCAACCACATCTTAGCTTCAAACTCCCATATCTCGCGAACGGATTGACCAAACCCAAAAATTACTATTGCGTCTGAATGTAGAAACTCGCCCGATTACAACGGTATGTGTATTTTTTCCCTAGGCCATTCTGGTTAAGCGTTTGGAGCAGCAGAAATGCGAAAAATTTGTTGCTTTCTCAAACATTTCTTAGCTTCAAACTCCCATATCTCGCGAACGGATTGACCACACCCAAAAATTCCTATTGCGTCTGAAAGCAGAAACTCATACGCAAACAACGGTATGTGTATTTTTTCCCAAGGCCATTCTGGTTAAGCGTTTGGAGCAGCTGAAATGCGCAAAATTTGTTGCCTTCTCAACCATTTCTTAGCTTCAACTCCCATATCTCGCGAACGGATTGACCAAACCCAAAAATTCCTATTGCGTCTGAATGTAGAAACTCGCCCGATTACAAGGGTATGTGTATTTTTTCCCTAGGCCATTCTGGTTAAGCGTTTGGAGCAGCAGAAGTGCGAAAAATTTGTTGCCTTCTCAAACATTTCTTAGCTTCAAACTCCCATATCTCGCGAACGGATTGACCACACCCAAAAATTCATGCTGCGTCTGAATGTAGAAGCTTGCCCGATTACAACGGTATGTGTATTTTTTCCCTAGGCCATTCTGGTTAAGCGTTTGGTGCAGCAGAGGTGCGAAAAATTTGTTGTCTTCTCAACCATTTCTTAGCTTCAAACTCCCACATCTCGCGAACGGATTGATCAAACCCAGAAATTCCTACTACATCTGAAAGTAGAAACTCGCCCGATTACAAAGGTATGTGTATTTTTTCCCTAGGCCATTCTGGTTAAGCGTTTGGAGCAGCAGAAGTGCGAAAAATTTGTTGCCTTCTCAAACATTTCTTAGCTTCAAACTCCCACATCTCGCGAACGGATTGACCAAACCCAAAAATTCCTACTACATCTGAATGTAGAAACTCGCCCGATTAGAACGTATGTGTATTTTTGCCTAGGCCATTCTGGTTAAGCGTTTGGAGCAGCAGAAGTGCGAAAAATTTGTTGTCTTCTCAACCATTTCTTAGCTTCAAACTCCCACATCTCGCGAACGGATTGATCAAACCCAGAAATTCCTACTACATCTGAAAGTAGAAACTCGCCCGATTACAAAGGTATGTGTATTTTTTCCCTAGTCCATTCTGGTTAAGCGTTTGGAGCAGCAGAAATGCGAAAAATTTGTTGTCATCTCAACCATTTCTTAGTTTCAATCTGCCATATCTCGCGAACGGATTGAACAAACCCAAAAATTCCTACTATATCTGAAAGTAGAAACTCGCCCGATTACAACAGTATGTGTATTTTTTCCCTAGGCCAATCTGGTTAAGCGTTTGGTGCAGCAAAAGTGCGAAAAATTTGTTGTCTTCTCAACCATTTCTTAGCTTCAAACTCCCACATCTCGCGAACGGATTGACCAAACCCAAAAATTCCTACTACATCTGAATGTAGAAACTCGCCCGATTACAAAGGTATGTGTATTTTTTCACTAGGCCATTCTGATTAAGCGTTTGGAGCAACAGAAGTGCGAAAAATTTGTTGCCTTCTCAACCATTTCTTAGCTTCAAACTCCCACATCTCGCGAACGGATTGACCAAACCCAAAAATTCCTACTACATCTGAATGTAGAAACTCGCCCGATTACAACGTATGTGTATTTTTCCCTAGGCCATTCTGGTTAAGCGTTTGGTGCAGCAAAAGTGCGAAAAATTTGTCGTCTTCTCAACCATTTCTTAGCTTCAAACTGCCATATCTCGCGAACGGATTGAACAAACCCAAAAATTCCTACTATATCTGAAAGTAGAAACTCGCCCGATTACAACAGTATGTGTATTTCTTCCGTAGGCCATTCTGGTTAAGCGTTTGGAGCAGCAGAAGTGTGAAAAATTTGTTGCCTTCTCAACCATTTCTTAGCTTCCAACTCCCACATCTCGCGAACGGATTGACCAAACCCAAAAATTCCTACTACATCTGAATGTAGAAACTCGCCCGATTACAAAGGTATGTGTATTTTTTCACTAGGCCATTCTGATTAAGCGTTTGGAGCAACAGAAGTGCGAAAAATTTGTTGCCTTCTCAACCATTTCTTAGCTTCAAACTCCCACATCTCGCGAACGGATTGACCAAACCCAAAAATTCCTACTACATCTGAATGTAGAAACTCGCCCGATTACAACGTATGTGTATTTTTCCCTAGGCCATTCTGGTTAAGCGTTTGGTGCAGCAAAAGTGCGAAAAATTTGTTGTCTTCTCAACCATTTCTTAGCTTCAAACTGCCATATCTCGCGAACGGATTGAACAAACCCAAAAATTCCTACTATATCTGAAAGTAGAAACTCGCCCGATTACAACAGTATGTGTATTTTTTCCCTAGGCCATTCTGGTTAAGCGTTTGGAGCAGCAGAAGTGTGAAAAATTTGTTGCCTTCTCAACCATTTCTTAGCTTCCAACTCCCATATCTCGTGAACGGATTGACCAAACCCAAAAATTCCTACTATATCTGAAAGTAGAAACTCGCCCGATTACTACAGTATGTGTATTTTTTCCCTAGGCCATTCTGGTTAAGCGTTTGGAGCAGCAGAAGTGTGAAAAATTTGTTGCTTTCTCAACCATTTCTTAGCTTCAAACTCCCACAACTCGCGAACGGATTGACCAAACCCAAAAATTCCTACTACATCTGAAAGTAGAAACTCGCCCGATTACAACGGTATGTGTATTTTCTCCCTAGGCCGTTCTGGTTAAGCGTTTGGTGCAGCAGAAGTGCGAAAAATTTGTTGTTTTCTGAACCACATCTTAGCATCAAACTCCCATATCTCGCGAACAAATTGACCAACCCCAAAAATTCCTGCTGCGTCTGAATGTAGAAACTCGCCCGATTACAACGGTGTGTGTATTTTTTTCCTAGCCCATTCTGGTTAAGCGTTTGGAGCAGCAGAATTGCGAAAAATTTGTTGTCTTCTCAACCATTTCTTAGCTTCAAACCCCCATAACTCGCGAACTGATTGTCCAAACCCAAAAATTCCTATTACCTCTGAAAGTAGAAACTCGTACGAAAACAACGGTGTGTGTATTTTTTCCCAAGGCCATTCTGGGTAAGCGTTTGGAGCAACAGAAGTGCGAAAAATTTGGTGTCTTCTCAACCATTTCTTAGCTTCCAACTCCCATATCTCGCGAACGGATTGATCAAACCCAGAAATTCCTACTACATCTGAAAGTAGAAACTCGCCCGATTACAAAGGTATGTGTATTTTTTCCCTTGTCCATTCTGGTTAAGCGTTTGGAGCAGCAGAAGTGCGAAAAATTTGTTGTCTTCTCAACCATTTCTTAGCTTCAAACTCCCACATCTCGCGAACAGATTGATCAAACCCAGAAATTCCTACTACATCTGAAAGTAGAAACTCGCCCGATTACAAAGGTATGTGTATTTTTTCCCTAGTCCATTCTGGTTAAGCGTTTGGAGCAGCAGAAATGCGAAAAATTTGTTGTCATCTCAACCATTTCTTAGTATCAATCTGCCATATCTCGCGAACGGATTGAACAAACCCAAAAATTCCTACTATATCTGAAAGTAGAAACTCGCCCGATTACAACAGTATGTGTATTTTTTCCTAGGCCATTCTGGTTAAGCGTTTGGTGCAGCAGAAGTGCGAAAAATTTGTTGTTTTCTGAACCACATCTTAGCATCAAACTCCCATATCTCGAGAACAAATTGACCAAACCCAAAAATTCCTGCTGCGTCTGAATGTAGAAACTCGCCCGATTACAACGGTGTGTGTATTTTTTCCCTAGCCCATTCTGGTTAAGCGTTTGGAGCAGCAGAATTGCGAAAAATTTGTTGTCTTCTCAACCATTTCTTAGCTTCAAACTCCCATAACTCGCGAACTGATTGTCCAAACCCAAAAATTCCTATTGCCTCTGAAAGTAGAAACTCGTACGAAAACAACGGTGTGTGTATTTTTTCCCAAGGCCATTCTGGGTAAGCGTTTGGAGCAGCAGAAATGCGAAAAATTTGTTTCATCTCAACCATTTCTTAGTTTCAATCTGCCATATCTCGCGAACGGATTGAGCAAACCCAAAATTCCTACTATATCTGAAAGTAGAAACTCGCCCGATTACAACAGTATGTGTATTTTTTCCCTAGGCCATTCTGGTTAAGCGTTTGGAGCAGCAGAAGTGCGAAAAATTTGTTGCCTTCTCAACCATTCTTAGCTTCAAACTCCCACATCTCGCGAACGGATTGACCAAACCCAAAATTCCTACTACATCTGAATGTAGAAACTCGCCCGATTACAACGTATGTGTATTTTTTCCCTAGGCCACTCTGGTTAAGCGTTTGGAGCAGCAGAAGTGCGAAAAATTTGTTGCCTTCTCAACCATTTCTTAGCTTCAAACTCCCACATCTCGCGAACGGATTGACCAAACCCAAAAATTCCTGCTGCGTCTGAATGTAGAAACTCGCCCGATTACAACGGTATGTGTATTTTTTCCCTAGGCCATTCTGGTTAAGCGTTTGGAGCAGCAGAAGTGTGAAAAATTTGTTGCCTTCTCAACCATTTCTTAGCTTCAAACTCCCACATCTCGCGAACGGATTGACCAAACCCAAAAATTCCTACTACATCTGAAAGTAGGAACTCGCCCGATTACAACGGTATGTGTATTTTCTCCCTAGGCCGTTCTGGTTAAGCGTTTGGTGCAGCAGAAGTGCGAAAAATTTGTTGTTTTCTGAACCACATCTTAGCATCAAACTCCCGTATCTCGCGAACGAACTTGACCAAACCCAAAAATTCCTGCTGCGTCTGAATGTAGAAACTCGCCCGATTACAACGGTGTGTGTATTTTTTCCCTAGCCCATTCTGGTTAAGCGTTTGGAGCAGCAGAATTGCGAAAAATTTGTTACCTTCTCAACCATTTCTTAGCTTCAAACTGCCATATCTCGCGAACGGATTGGACAAACCCAAAAATTCCTACTATATCTGAAAGTAGAAACTCGCCCGATTACAACAGTATGTGTATTTTTTCCCTAGGCAATTCTGGTTAAACGTTTGGAGCAGCAGAAGTGGGAAAAATTTGTTGCCTTCTCAACCATTTCTTAGCTTCCAACACCCATATCTCGCGAACGGATTGACCAAACCCAAAAATTCCTACTATATCTGAAAGTACAAACTCGCCCGATTACAACAGTATGTGTATTTTTTCCCTAGGCCATTCTGGTTAAGCGTTTGGAGCAGCAGAAGTGTGAAAAATTTGTTGCTTTCTCAACCATTTCTTAGCTTCAAACTCCCATAACTCGCGAACTGATTGTCTGAACCCAAAAATTCCTATTGCCTCTGAAAGTAAAAACTCGTACGAAAACAACGGTGTGTGTATTTTTTCCCAAGGCCATTCTGGGTAAGCGTTTTGGAGCAACAGAAGTGCGAAAAATTTGGTGTCTTCTCAACTATTTCTTAGCTTCCAACTCCCATATCTCGCGAACGGATTGATCAAACCCAGAAATTCCTACCATATCTGAAAGTAGAAACTCGCCCGATTACAAAGGTGTGTGTATTTTTTCCCTAGTCCATTCTGGTTAAGCGTTTGGAGCAGCAGAAATGCGAAAAATTTGTTGTCTTCTCAACCATTTCTTAGTTTCAAACTCCCATAACTCGCGAACTGATTGTCCAAACCCAAAAATTCCTATTGCCTCTGAAAGTAAAAACTCGTACGAAAACAACGGTGTGTGTATTTTTTCCCAAGGCCATTCTGGGTAAGCGTTTGGAGCAACAGAAGTGCGAAAAATTTGGTGTCTTCTCAACCATTTCTTAGCTTCCAACTCCCATATCTCGCGAACGGATTGATCAAACCCAGAAATTCCTACTACATCTGAAAGTAGAAACTCGCCCGATTACAAAGGTATGTGTATTTTTTCCCTTGTCCATTCTGGTTAAGCGTTTGGAGCAGCAGAAGTGCGAAAAATTTGTTGTCTTCTCAACCATTTCTTAGCTTCAAACTCCCACATCTCGCGAACGGATTGATCAAACCCAAAAATTCCTACTATATCTGAAAGTAGAACTCGCCCGATTACAACAGTATGTGTATTTTTTCCCTAGGCCATTCTGGTTAAGCGTTTGGTGCAGCAAAAGTGCGAAAAATTTGTTGTCTTCTCAACCATTTCTTAGCTTCAAACTCCCACATCTCGCGAACGGATTGACCAAACCCAAAAATTCCTACTACATCTGAATGTAGAAACTCGCCCGATTACAAAGGTATGTGTATTTTTTCACTAGGCCATTCTGATTAAGCGTTTGGAGCAACAGAAGTGCGAAAAATTTGTTGTCTTCTCAACCATTTCTTAGCTTCAAACTGCCATATCTCGCGAACGGATTGAACAAACCCAAAAATTCCTACTATATCTGAAAGTAGAAACTCGCCCGATTACAACAGTATGTGTATTTTTTCCCTAGGCCATTCTGGTTAAGCGTTTGGAGCAGCAGAAGTGTGAAAAATTTGTTGCCTTCTCAACCATTTCTTAGCTTCCAACTCCCATATCTCGCGAACGGATTGACCAAACCCAAAAATTCCTACTATATCTGAAAGTAGAAACTCGCCCGATTACAACAGTATGTGTATTTTTTCCCTAGGCCATTCTGGTTAAGCGTTTGGAGCAGCAGAAGTGTGAAAAATTTGTTGCTTTCTCAACCATTTCTTAGCTTCAAACTCCCACATCTCGCGAACGGATTGACCAAACCCAAAAATTCCTACTACATCTGAAAGTAGAAACTCGCCCGATTACAACGGTATGTGTATTTTCTCCCTAGGCCGTTCTGGTTAAGCGTTTGGTGCAGCAGAAGTGCGAAAAATTTGTTGTTTTCTGAACCACATCTTAGCATCAAACTCCCATATCTCGCGAACAAATTGACCAACCCCAAAAATTCCTGCTGCGTCTGAATGTAGAAACTCGCCCGATTACAACGGTGTGTGTATTTTTTCCCTAGCCCATTCTGGTTAAGCGTTTGGAGCAGCAGAATTGCGAAAAATTTGTTGTCTTCTCAACCATTTCTTAGCTTCAAACTCCCATAACTCGCGAACTGATTGTCCAAACCCAAAAATTCCTATTGCCTCTGAAAGTAGAAACTCGTACGAAAACAACGGTGTGTGTATTTTTTCCCAAGGCCATTCTGGGTAAGCGTTTGGAGCAACAGAAGTGCGAAAAATTTGGTGTCTTCTCAACCATTTCTTAGCTTCCAACTCCCATATCTCGCGAACGGATTGATCAAACCCCGAAATTCCTACTACATCTGAAAGTAGAAACTCGCCCGATTACAAAGGTATGTGTATTTTTTCCCTTGTCCATTCTGGTTAAGCGTTTGGAGCAGCAGAAGTGCGAAAAATTTGTTGTCTTCTCAACCATTTATTAGCTTCAAACTCCCACATCTCGCGAACAGATTGATCAAACCCAGAAATTCCTACTACATCTGAAAGTAGAAACTCGCCCGATTACAAAGGTATGTGTATTTTTTCCCTAGTCCATTCTGGTTAAGCGTTTGGAGCAGCAGAAATGCGAAAAATTTGTTGTCATCTCAACCATTTCTTAGTATCAATCTGCCATATCTCGCGAACGGATTGAACAAACCCAAAAATTCCTACTATATCTGAAAGTAGAAACTCGCCCGATTACAACAGTATGTGTATTTTTTCCCTAGGCCATTCTGGTTAAGCGTTTGGTGCAGCAAAAGTGCGAAAAATTTGTTGTCTTCTCAACCATTTCTTAGCTTCAAACTCCCACATCTCGCGAACGGATTGACCAAACCCAAAAATTCCTACTACATCTGAATGTAGAAACTCGCCCGATTACAAAGGTATGTGTATTTTTTCACTAGGCCATTCTGATTAAGCGTTTGGAGCAACAGAAGTGCGAAAAATTTGTTGCCTTCTCAACCATTTCTTAGCTTCAAACTCCCACATCTCGCGAACGGATTGACCAAACCCAAAAATTCCTACTACATCTGAATGTAGAAACTCGCCCGATTACAACGTATGTGTATTTTTCCCTAGGCCATTCTGGTTAAGCGTTTGGTGCAGCAAAAGTACGAAAAATTTGTTGTCTTCTCAACCATTTCTTAGCTTCAAACTCCCACAACTCGCGAACGGATTGACCAAACTCAAAAATTCCTACTACATCTGAAAGTAGAAACTCGCCCGATTACAACGGTATGTGTATTTTCTCCCTAGGCCGTTCTGGTTAAGCGTTTGGTGCAGCAGAAGTGCGAAAAATTTGTTGTTTTCTGAACCACATCTTAGCATCAAACTCCCATATCTCGCGAACAAATTGACCAACCCCAAAAATTCCTGCTGCGTCTGAATGTAGAAACTCGCCCGATTACAACGGTGTGTGTATTTTTTCCCTAGCCCATTCTGGTTAAGCGTTTGGAGCAGCAGAATTGCGAAAAATTTGTTGTCTTCTCAACCATTTCTTAGCTTCAAACTCCCATAACTCGCGAACTGATTGACCACACCCAAAAATTCCTATTGCGTCTGAAAGCAGAAACTCATACGCTAACAACGGTATGTGTATTTTTTCCCAAGGCCATTCTGGTTAAGCGTTTGGAGCAGCTGAAATGCGCAAAATTTGTTGCCCTCTCAACCATTTCTTAGCTTCCAACTCCCATATCTCGCGAACGGATTGACCAAACCCAAAAATTCCTATTGCGTCTGAATGTAGAAACTCGCCCGATTACAAGGGTATGTGTATTTTTTCCCTAGGCCATTCTGGTTAAGCGTTTGGAGCAGCAGAAGTGCGAAAAATTTGTTGCCTTCTCAAACATTTCTTAGCTTCAAACTCCCATATCTCGCGAACGGATTGACCACACCCAAAAATTCATGCTGCGTCTGAATGTAGAAGCTTGCCCGATTACAACGGTATGTGTATTTTTTCCCTAGGCCATTCTGGTTAAGCGTTTGGTGCAGCAGAGGTGCGAAAAATTTGTTGTCTTCTCAACCATTTCTTAGCTTCAAACTCCCACATCTCGCGAACGGATTGATCAAACCCAGAAATTCCTACTACATCTGAAAGTAGAAACTCGCCCGATTACAAAGGTATGTGTATTTTTTCCCTAGGCCATTCTGGTTAAGCGTTTGGAGCAGCAGAAGTGCGAAAAATTTGTTGCCTTCTCAACCATTTCTTAGCTTCAAACTCCCACATCTCGCGAACGGATTGACCAAACCCAAAAATTCCTACTACATCTGAATGTAGAAACTCGCCCGATTAGAACGTATGTGTATTTTTGCCTAGGCCATTCTGGTTAAGCGTTTGGAGCAGCAGAAGTGCGAAAAATTTGTTGTCTTCTCAACCATTTCTTAGCTTCAAACTCCCACATCTCGCGAACGGATTGATCAAACCCAGAAATTCCTACTACATCTGAAAGTAGAAACTCGCCCGATTACAAAGGTATGTGTATTTTTTCCCTAGTCCATTCTGGTTAAGCGTTTGGAGCAGCAGAAATGCGAAAAATTTGTTGTCATCTCAACCATTTCTTAGTTTCAATCTGCCATATCTCGCGAACGGATTGAAGAAACCCAAAAATTCCTACTATATCTGAAAGTAGAAACTCGCCCGATTACAACAGTATGTGTATTTTTTCCCTAGGCCATTCTGGGTAAGCGTTTGGAGCAACAGAAGTGCGAAAAATTTGGTGTCTTCTCAACCATTTCTTAGCTTCCAACTCCCATATCTCGCGAACGGATTGATCAAACCCAGAAATTCCTACTACATCTGAAAGTAGAAACTCGCCCGATTACAAAGGTATGTGTATTTTTTCCCTTGTCCATTCTGGTTAAGCGTTTGGAGCAGCAGAAGTGCGAAAAATTTGTTGTCTTCTCAACCATTTCTTAGCTTCAAACTCCCACATCTCGCGAACAGATTGATCAAACCCAGAAATTCCTACTACATCTGAAAGTAGAAACTCGCCCGATTACAAAGGTATGTGTATTTTTTCCCTAGTCCATTCTGGTTAAGCGTTTGGAGCAGCAGAAATGCGAAAAATTTGTTGTCATCTCAACCATTTCTTAGTATCAATCTGCCATATCTCGCGAACGGATTGAACAAACCCAAAAATTCCTACTATATCTGAAAGTAGAAACTCGCCCGATTACAACAGTATGTGTATTTTTTCCCTAGGCCATTCTGGTTAAGCGTTTGGTGCAGCAGAAGTGCGAAAAATTTGTTGTTTTCTGAACCACATCTTAGCATCAAACTCCCATATCTCGAGAACAAATTGACCAAACCCAAAAATTCCTGCTGCGTCTGAATGTAGAAACTCGCCCGATTACAACGGTGTGTGTATTTTTTCCCTAGCCCATTCTGGTTAAGCGTTTGGAGCAGCAGAATTGCGAAAAATTTGTTGTCTTCTCAACCATTTCTTAGCTTCAAACTCCCATAACTCGCGAACTGATTGTCCAAACCCAAAAATTCCTATTGCCTCTGAAAGTAGAAACTCGTACGAAAACAACGGTGTGTGTATTTTTTCCCAAGGCCATTCTGGGTAAGCGTTTGGAGCAACAGAAGTGCGAAAAATTTGGAGTCTTCTCAACCATTTCTTAGCTTCCAACTCCCATATCTCGCGAACGGATTGATCAAACCCAGAAATTCCTACTACATCTGAAAGTAGAAACTCGCCCGATTACAAAGGTATGTGTATTTTTTCCCTTGTCCATTCTGGTTAAGCGTTTGGAGCAGCAGAAATGCGAAAAATTTGTTGTCTTCTCAACCATTTCTTAGTTTCAAACTGCCATATCTCGCGAACGGATTGAACAAACCCAAAAATTCCAACTATATCTGAAAGTAGAAACTCGCCCGATTACAACAGTATGTGTATTTTTTCCCTAGGCCATTCTGGTTAAGCGTTTGGAGCAGCAGAAGTGCGAAGAATTTGTTGCCTTCTCAACCATTTCTTAGCTTCAAACTCCCACATCTCGCGAACGGATTGACCAAACCCAAAAATTCCTACTACATCTGAATGTAGAAACTCGCCCGATTACAACGTATGTGTATTTTTTCCCTAGGCCACTCTGGTTAAGCGTTTGGAGCAGCAGAAGTGCGAAAAATTTGTTGCCTTCTCAACCATTTCTTAGCTTCAAACTCCCACATCTCGCGAACGGATTGACCAAACCCAAAAATTCCTGCTGCGTCTGAATGTAGAAACTCGCCCGATTACAACGGTATGTGTATTTTTTCCCTAGGCCATTCTGGTTAAGCGTTTGGAGCAGCAGAAGTGCGAAAAATTTGTTGCCTTCTCAACCATTTCTTAGCTTCAAACTCCCACATCTCGCGAACGGATTGACCAAACCCAAAAATTCCTACTACATCTGAATGTAGAAACTCGCCCGATTACAACGTATGTGTATTTTTCCCTAGGCCATTCTGGTTAAGCGTTTGGTGCAGCAAAAGTGCGAAAAATTTGTTGTCTTCTCAACCATTTCTTAGCTTCAAACTGCCATATCTCGCGAACGGATTGAACAAACCCAAAAATTCCTACTATATCTGAAAGTAGAAACTCGCCCGATTACAACAGTATGTGTATTTTTTCCCTAGGCCATTCTGGTTAAGCGTTTGGAGCAGCAGAAGTGAGAAAAATTTGTTGCCTTCTCAACCATTTCTTAGCTTCAAACTCCCACATCTCGCGAACGGATTGACCAAACCCAAAAATTCCTACTATATCTGAAAGTAGAAACTCGCCCGATTACAACAGTATGTGTATTTTTTCCCTAGGCCATTCTGGTTAAGCGTTTGGAGCAGCAGAAGTGTGAAAAATTTGTTGCCTTCTCAACCATTTCTTAGCTTCAAACTCCCACATCTCGCGAACGGATTGACCAAACCCAAAAATTCCTACTACATCTGAAAGTAGGAACTCGCCCGATTACAACGGTATGTGTATTTTCTCCCTAGGCCGTTCTGGTTAAGCGTTTGGTGCAGCAGAAGTGCGAAAAATTTGTTGTTTTCTGAACCACATCTTAGCATCAAACTCCCGTATCTCGCGAACGAATTGACCAAACCCAAAAATTCCTGCTGCGTCTGAATGTAGAAACTCGCCCGATTACAACGGTGTGTGTATTTTTTCCCTAGCCCATTCTGGTTAAGCGTTTGGAGCAGCAGAATTGCGAAAAATTTGTTACCTTCTCAACCATTTCTTAGCTTCAAACTGCCATATCTCGCGAACGGATTGGACAAACCCAAAAATTCCTACTATATCTGAAAGTAGAAACTCGCCCGATTACAACAGTATGTGTATTTTTTCCCTAGGCAATTCTGGTTAAGCGTTTGGAGCAGCAGAAGTGTGAAAAATTTGTTGCCTTCTCAACCATTTCTTAGCTTCCAACTCCCATATCTCGCGAACGGATTGACCAAACCCAAAAATTCCTACTATATCTGAAAGTAGAAACTCGCCCGATTACAACAGTATGTGTATTTTTTCCCTAGGCCATTCTGGTTAAGCGTTTGGAGCAGCAGAAGTGTGAAAAATTTGTTGCTTTCTCAACCATTTCTTAGCTTCAAACTCCCACATCTCGCGAACGGATTGACGAAACCCAAAAATTCCTACTACATCTGAAAGTAGAAACTCGCCCGATTACAACGGTATGTGTATTTTCTCCCTAGGCCGTTCTGGTTAAGCGTTTGGTGCAGCAGAAGTGCGAAAAATTTGTTGTTTTCTGAACCACATTTTAGCATCAAACTCCCATATCTCGCGAACGAATTGACCAAACCCAAAAATTCCTGCTGCATCTGAATGTAGAAACTCGCCCGATTACCACGGTGTGTGTATTTTTTCCCTAGCCCATTCTGGTTAAGCGTTTGGAGCAGCAGAATTGCGAAAAATTTGTTGTCTTCTCAACCATTTCTTAGCTTCAAACTCCCATAACTCGCGAACTGATTGTCTGAACCCAAAAATTCCTATTGCCTCTGAAAGTAGAAACTCGTACGAAAACAACGGTGTGTGTATTTTTTCCCAAGGCCATTCTGGGTAAGCGTTTGGAGCAACAGAAGTGCGAAAAATTTGGTGTCTTCTCAACTATTTCTTAGCTTCCAACTCCCATATCTCGCGAACGGATTGATCAAACCCAGAAATTCCTACTACATCTGAAAGTAGAAACTCGCCCGATTACAAAGGTATGTGTATTTTTTCCCTAGTCCATTCTGGTTAAGCGTTTGGAGCAGCAGAAATGCGAAAAATTTGTTGTCTTCTCAACCATTTCTTAGTTTCAAACTCCCACATCTCGCGAACAGATTGATCAAACCCAAAAATTCCTACCATATCTGAAAGTAGAAACTCGCCCGATTACAACAGTATGTGTATTTTTTCCCTATGCCATTCTGGTTAAGCGTTTGGTGCAGCAAAAGTGCGAAAAATTTGTTGTCTTCTCAACCATTTCTTAGCTTCAAACTCCCACATCTCGCGAACGGATTGACCAAACCCAAAAATTCCTACTACATCTGAAAGTAGAAACTCGCCCGATTACAAAGGTGTGTGTATTTTTTCCCTAGTCCATTCTGGTTAAGCGTTTGGAGCAGCAGAAATGCGAAAAATTTGTTGTCTTCTCAACCATTTCTTAGTTTCAAACTCCCATAACTCGCGAACTGATTGTCCAAACCCAAAAATTCCTATTGCCTCTGAAAGTAAAAACTCGTACGAAAACAACGGTGTGTGTATTTTTTCCCAAGGCCATTCTGGGTAAGCGTTTGGAGCAACAGAAGTGCGAAAAATTTGGTGTCTTCTCAACCATTTCTTAGCTTCCAACTCCCATATCTCGCGAACGGATTGATCAAACCCAGAAATTCCTACTACATCTGAAAGTAGAAACTCGCCCGATTACAAAGGTATGTGTATTTTTTCCCTTGTCCATTCTGGTTAAGCGTTTGGAGCAGCAGAAGTGCGAAAAATTTGTTGTCTTCTCAACCATTTCTTAGCTTCAAACTCCCACATCTCGCGAACGGATTGATCAAACCCAGAAATTCCTACTACATCTGAAAGTAGAAACTCGCCCGATTACAAAGGTATGTGTATTTTTTCCCTAGTCCATTCTGGTTAAGCGTTTGGAGCAGCAGAAATGCGAAAAATTTGTTGTCATCTCAACCATTTCTTAGTTTCAATCTGCCATATCTCGCGAACGGATTGAACAAACCCAAAAATTCCTACTATATCTGAAAGTAGAAACTCGCCCGATTACAACAGTATGTGTATTTTTTCCCTAGGCCATTCTGGTTAAGCGTTTGGTGCAGCAAAAGTGCGAAAAATTTGTTGTCTTCTCAACCATTTCTTAGCTTCAAACTCCCACATCTCGCGAACGGATTGACCAAACCCAAAAATTCCTACTACATCTGAATGTAGAAACTCGCCCGATTACAAAGGTATGTGTATTTTTTCACTAGGCCATTCTGATTAAGCGTTTGGAGCAACAGAAGTGCGAAAAATTTGTTGCCTTCTCAACCATTTCTTAGCTTCAAACTCCCACATCTCGCGAACGGATTGACCAAACCCAAAAATTCCTACTACATCTGAATGTAGAAACTCGCCCGATTACAACGTATGTGTATTTTTCCCTAGACCATTCTGGTTAAGCGTTTGGTGCAGCAAAAGTGCGAAAAATTTGTTGTCTTCTCAACCATTTCTTAGCTTCAAACTGCCATATCTCGCGAACGGATTGAACAAACCCAAAAATTCCTACTATATCTGAAAGTAGAAACTCGCCCGATTACAACAGTATGTGTATTTTTTCCCTAGGCCATTCTGGTTAAGCGTTTGGAGCAGCAGAAGTGTGAAAAATTTGTTGCCTTCTCAACCATTTCTTAGCTTCCAACTCCCATATCTCGCGAACGGATTGACCAAACCCAAAAATTCCTACTACATCTGAAAGTAGAAACTCGCCCGATTACAACGGTATGTGTATTTTCTCCCTAGGCCGTTCTGGTTAAGCGTTTGGTGCAGCAGAAGTGCGAAAAATTTGTTGTTTTCTGAACCACATCTTAGCATCAAACTCCCATATCTCGCGAACAAATTGACCAACCCCAAAAATTCCTGCTGCGTCTGAATGTAGAAACTCGCCCGATTACAACGGTGTGTGTATTTTTTCCCTAGCCCATTCTGGTTAAGCGTTTGGAGCAGCAGAATTGCGAAAAATTTGTTGTCTTCTCAACCATTTCTTAGCTTCAAACTCCCACATCTCGCGAACAGATTGATCAAACCCAGAAATTCCTACTACATCTGAAAGTAGAAACTCGCCCGATTACAAAGGTATGTGTATTTTTTCCCTAGTCCATTCTGGTTAAGCGTTTGGAGCAGCAGAAGTGCGAAAAATTTGTTGTCTTCTCAACCATTTCTTAGCTTCAAACTCCCACATCTCGCGAACAGATTGATCAAACCCAGAAATTCCTACTACATCTGAAAGTAGAAACTCGCCCGATTACAAAGGTATGTGTATTTTTTCCCTAGTCCATTCTGGTTAAGCGTTTGGAGCAGCAGAAATGCGAAAAATTTGTTGTCATCTCAACCATTTCTTAGTATCAATCTGCCATATCTCGCGAACGGATTGAACAAACCCAAAAATTCCTACTATATCTGAAAGTAGAAACTCGCCCGATTACAACAGTATGTGTATTTTTTCCCTAGGCCATTCTGGTTAAGCGTTTGGTGCAGCAAAAGTGCGAAAAATTTGTTGTCTTCTCAACCATTTCTTAGCTTCAAACTCCCACATCTCGCGAACGGATTGACCAAACCCAAAAATTCCTACTACATCTGAATGTAGAAACTCGCCCGATTACAAAGGTATGTGTATTTTTTCACTAGGCCATTCTGATTAAGCGTTTGGAGCAACAGAAGTGCGAAAAATTTGTTGCCTTCTCAACCATTTCTTAGCTTCAAACTCCCACATCTCGCGAACGGATTGACCAAACCCAAAAATTCCTACTACATCTGAATGTAGAAACTCGCCCGATTACAACGTATGTGTATTTTTCCCTAGGCCATTCTGGTTAAGCGTTTGGTGCAGCAAAAGTGCGAAAAATTTGTTGTCTTCTCAACCATTTCTTAGCTTCAAACTCCCACAACTCGCGAACGGATTGACCAAACTCAAAAATTCCTACTACATCTGAAAGTAGAAACTCGCCCGATTACAACGGTATGTGTATTTTCTCCCTAGGCCGTTCTGGTTAAGCGTTTGGTGCAGCAGAAGTGCGAAAAATTTGTTGTTTTCTGAACCACATCTTAGCATCAAACTCCCATATCTCGCGAACAAATTGACCAACCCCAAAAATTCCTGCTGCGTCTGAATGTAGAAACTCGCCCGATTACAACGGTGTGTGTATTTCTTCCCTAGCCCATTCTGGTTAAGCGTTTGGAGCAGCAGAATTGCGAAAAATTTGTTGTCTTCTCAACCATTTCTTAGCTTCTAACTCCCATAACTCGCGAACTGATTGTCCAAACCCAAAAATTCCTATTGCCTCTGAAAGTAGAAACTCGTACGAAAACAACGGTGTGTGTATTTTTTCCCAAGGCCATTCTGGGTAAGCGTTTGGAGCAACAGAAGTGCGAAAAATTTGTTGCCTTCTCAACCATTTCTTAGCTTCCAACTCCCATATCTCGCGAACGGATTGACCAAACCCAAAAATTCCTATTGCGTCTGAATGTAGAAACTCGCCCGATTACAAGGGTATGTGTATTTTTTCCCTAGGCCGTTCTGGTTAAGCGTTTGGAGCAGCAGAAGTGCGAAAAATTTGTTGTTTTCTCAACCACATCTTAGCTTCAAACTCCCATATCTCGCGAACGGATTGACCAAACCCAAATATTCCTACTACATCTGAAAGAAGAAACTCGCCCGATTACAAAGGCATGTGTATTTTTTCACTAGGCCATTCATGGTAAGCGTTTGGAGCAGCAGAAGTGCGAAAAATTTCTTGCATTCTCAAGCATTTCCTAGCTTCAAACTCCCATATCTCGCGAACGGATTGACCAAATCAAAAATTCCTACTGCGTCTGAAAGTAGAAACTCGTACGATAACAACGGTATGTCTTTTTTCCCAAGGCCATTCTGGTTAAGCGTTTGGAGCAGCTGAAATGCGCAAAATTTGTTGCCTTCTCAACCATTTCTTAGCTTCAAACTCCCACATCTCGCGAACGGATTGACCAAACCCAAAAATTCCTATTGCGTCTGAAAGCAGAAACTCATACGATAACAACGGTGTGTGTATTTTTTCCCAAGGCCATTCTGGTTAAGCGTTTGGAGCAGCTGAAATGCGCAAAATTTGTTGCCTTCTCAACCATTTCTTAGCTTCCAACTCCCATATCTCGCGATCGGATTGACCAAACCCAAAAATTCCTGCTGCGTCTGAATGTAGAAACTCGCCCGATTACAACGGTATGCGTATTTTTTCCCTAGGCCATTCTGGTTAAGCGTTTGGAGCAGCAAAAGTGCGAAAAATTTGGTGTCTTCTCAACCATTTCTTAGCTTCAAACTCCCACATCTCGCGAACGGATTGACCAAACCCAAAAATTCCTATTACGTCTGAAAGTAGAAACTCGTACGATAACAACGGTATGTGTATTTTTACCCAAGGCCATTCTGGTTAAGTGTTTGGAGCAGCTGAAATGCGCAAAATTTGTTGCCTTCTCAGCCATTTCTTAGCTTCCAACTCCCATATCTTCTGAACGGATTGACCAATCCCAAAAATTCCTATTGCGTCTGAATGTAGAAACTCGCCCGATTGCAACTGTATGTGTATTTTTTCCCTAGGCCATTCTGGTTAAGCGTTTGGAGCAGCAGAAGTGCGAAAAATTTATTGCCTTATCAAACATTTCTTAGCTTCAAACTCCCATATCTCGCGAACGGATTGACCACACCCAAAAATTCCTGCTGCGTTTTAATGTCGAAACTCGCCCGACTACAACGGTATGTGTATTTTTCCCTAAGCCGTTCTGGTTAAGCGTTTGGGGCAGCAGAAGTGCGAGAAATTTGTTGCCTTCTCAAACATTTCTTAGCTTCCAACTCCCATATCGCGGGAACGGATTGACCAAACCCAAAAATATCCTACTACATCTGAAAGTAGAAATTCGCCCGATTACAACGGTATGTGCATTTTTTCCCTAGGCCATTCTGGTTAAGCGTTTGGAGCAGCAGAAGTGCGAAAAATTTGTTGTCTTCTTAACCATTTCTTAGCTTCAAACTCCCACATCTCGCGAACGGATTGACCAAACCCAAAAATTCCTACTACATCTGAAAGTAGAAACTCGCCCGATTACAAAGGTATGTGTATTTTTTCACTAGGCCATTCTGATTAAGCGTTTGGAGCAACAGAAGTGCGAAAAATTTGTTGGCTAATCAAGCATTTCTTAGCTTCAAACAACCATATCTCGCGAACGGATTGACCAAACCCAAAAATTCCTGCTGCGTCTGAATGTAGAAACTCGCCCGATTACAACGGTATGTGTATTTTCTCCCTAGGCCATTCTGGTTAAGTGTTTGGAGCAGCAGAAGTGCGAAAAATTTGTTGCCTTCTCAACCATTTCTTAGCTTCAAACTCCCACATCTCGCGAACGGATTGACCAAACCCAAAAATTCCTACTACATCTGAATGTAGAAACTCGCCCGATTAGAACGTATGTGTATTTTTGCCTAGGCCATTCTGGTTAAGCGTTTGGAGCAGCAGAAGTGCGAAAAATTTGTTGTCTTCTCAACCATTTCTTAGCTTCAAACTCCCACATCTCGCGAACGGATTGATCAAACCCAGAAATTCCTACTACATCTGAAAGTAGAAACTCGCCCGATTACAAAGGTATGTGTATTTTTTCCCTAGTCCATTCTGGTTAAGCGTTTGGAGCAGCAGAAATGCGAAAAATTTGTTGTCATCTCAACCATTTCTTAGTTTCAATCTGCCATATCTCGCGAACGGATTGAACAAACCCAAAAATTCCTACTATATCTGAAAGTAGAAACTCGCCCGATTACAACAGTATGTGTATTTTTTCCCTAGGCCATTCTGGTTAAGCGTTTGGTGCAGCAAAAGTGCGAAAAATTTGTTGTCTTCTCAACCATTTCTTAGCTTCAAACTCCCACATCTCGCGAACGGATTGACCAAACCCAAAAATTCCTATTACCTCTGAAAGTAGAAACTCGTACGAAAACAACGGTGTGTGTATTTTTTCCCAAGGCCATTCTGGGTAAGCGTTTGGAGCAACAGAAGTGCGAAAAATTTGGTGTCTTCTCAACCATTTCTTAGCTTCCAACTCCCATATCTCGCGAACGGATTGATCAAACCCAGAAATTCCTACTACATCTGAAAGTAGAAACTCGCCCGATTACAAAGGTATGTGTATTTTTTCCCTTGTCCATTCTGGTTAAGCGTTTGGAGCAGCAGAAGTGCGAAAAATTTGTTGTCTTCTCAACCATTTCTTAGCTTCAAACTCCCGCATCTCGCGAACAGATTGATCAAACCCAGAAATTCCTACTACATCTGAAAGTAGAAACTCGCCCGATTACAAAGGTATGTGTATTTTTTCCCTAGCCCATTCTGGTTAAGCGTTTGGAGCAGCAGAATTGCGAAAAATTTGTTACCTTCTCAACCATTTCTTAGCTTCAAACTCCCACATCTCGCGAACGGATTGACCAAACCCAAAAATTCCTACTACATCTGAATGTAGAAACTCGCCCGCTTACAACGTATGTGTATTTTTCCCTAGGCCATTCTGGTTAAGCGTTTGGTGCAGCAAAAGTGCGAAAAATTTGTTGTCTTCTCAACCATTTCTTAGCTTCAAACTGCCATATCTCGCGAACGGATTGAACAAACCCAAAAATTCCTACTATATCTGAAAGTAGAAACTCGCCCGATTACAACGGTATGTGTATTTTCTCCCTAGGCCGTTCTGGTTAAGCGTTTGGTGCAGCAGAAGTGCGAAAAATTTGTTGTTTTCTGAACCACATTTTAGAATCAAACTCCCATATCTCGCGAACGAATTGACCAAACCCAAAAATTCCTGCTGCATCAGAATGTAGAAACTCGCCCGATTACCACGGTGTGTGTATTTTTTCCCTAGCCCATTCTGGTTAAGCGTTTGGAGCAGCAGAATTGCGAAAAATTTGTTGTCTTCTCAACCATTTCTTAGCTTCAAACTCCCATAACTCGCGAACTGATTGTCTGAACCCAAAAATTCCTATTGCCTCTGAAAGTAGAAACTCGTACGAAAACAACGGTGTGTGTATTTTTTCCCAAGGCCATTCTGGGTAAGCGTTTGGAGCAACAGAATTGCGAAAAATTTGTTACCTTCTCAACCATTTCTTAGCTTCAAACTCCCACATCTCGCGAACGGATTGACCAAACCCAAAAATTCCTACTACATCTGAATGTAGAAACTCGCCCGCTTACAACGTATGTGTATTTTTCCCTAGGCAATTCTGGTTAAGCGTTTGGTGCAGCAAAAGTGCGAAAAATTTGTTGTCTTCTCAACCATTTCTTAGCTTCAAACTGCCATATCTCGCGAACGGATTGAACAAACACAAAAATTCCTACTATATCTGAAAGTAGAAACTCGCCCGATTACAACAGTATGTGTATTTTTTCCCTAGGCCATTCTGGTTAAGCGTTTGGAGCAGCAGAAGTGTGAAAAATTTGTTGCTTTCTCAACCATTTCTTAGCTTCAAACTCCCACATCTCGCGAACGGATTGATCAAACCCAGAAATTCGTACTACATCTGAAAGTAGAAACTCGCCCGATTACAAAGGTATGTGTATTTTTTCCCTAGTCCATTCTGGTTAAGCGTTTGGAGCAGCAGAAATGCGAAAAATTTGTTGTCATCTCAACCATTTCTTAGTTTCAATCTGCCATATCTCGCGAACGGATTGAACAAACCCAAAAATTCCTACTATATCTGAAAGTAGAAACTCGCCCGATTACAACAGTATGTGTATTTTTTCCCTAGGCCAATCTGGTTAAGCGTTTGGTGCAGCAAAAGTGCGAAAAATTTGTTGTCTTCTCAACCATTTCTTAGCTTCAAACTCCCACATCTCGCGAACGGATTGACCAAACCCAAAAATTCCTACTACATCTGAATGTAGAAACTCGCCCGATTACAAAGGTATGTGTATTTTTTCACTAGGCCATTCTGATTAAGCGTTTGGAGCAACAGAAGTGCGAAAAATTTGTTGCCTTCTCAACCATTTCTTAGCTTCAAACTCCCACATCTCGCGAACGGATTGACCAAACCCAAAAATTCCTACTACATCTGAATGTAGAAACTCGCCCGATTACAACGTATGTGTATTTTTCCCTAGGCCATTCTGGTTAAGCGTTTGGTGCAGCAAAAGTGCGAAAAATTTGTCGTCTTCTCAACCATTTCTTAGCTTCAAACTGCCATATCTCGCGAACGGATTGAACAAACCCAAAAATTCCTACTATATCTGAAAGTAGAAACTCGCCCGATTACAACAGTATGTGTATTTCTTCCCTAGGCCATTCTGGTTAAGCGTTTGGAGCAGCAGAAGTGTGAAAAATTTGTTGCCTTCTCAACCATTTCTTAGCTTCCAACTCCCATATCTCGCGAACGGATTGACCAAACCCAAAAATTCCTACTATATCTGAAAGTAGAAACTCGCCCGATTACAACAGTATGTGTATTTTTTCCCTAGGCCATTCTGGTTAAGCGTTTGGTGCAGCAGAAGTGCGAAAAATTTGTTGTTTTCTGAACCACATCTTAGCATCAAACTCCCATATCTCGCGAACAAATTGACCAAACCCAAAAATTCCTGCTGCGTCTGAATGTAGAAACTCGCCCGATTACAACGGTGTGTGTATTTTTTCCCTAGCCCATTCTGGTTAAGCGTTTGGAGCAGCAGAATTGCGAAAAATTTGTTGTCTTCTCAACCATTTCTTAGCTTCAAACTCCCATAACTCGCGAACTGATTGTCCAAACCCAAAAATTCCTATTGCCTCTGAAAGTAGAAACTCGTACGAAAACAACGGTGTGTGTATTTTTTCCCAAGGCCATTCTGGGTAAGCGTTTGGAGCAACAGAAGTGCGAAAAATTTGGTGTCTTCTCAACCATTTCTTAGCTTCCAACTCCCATATCTCGCGAACGGATTGATCAAACCCAGAAATTCCTACTACATCTGAAAGTAGAAACTCGCCCGATTACAAAGGTATGTGTATTTTTTCCCTTGTCCATTCTGGTTAAGCGTTTGGAGCAGCAGAAGTGCGAAAAATTTGTTGTCTTCTCAACCATTTCTTAGCTTCAAACTCCCACATCTCGCGAACGGATTGATCAAACCCAGAAATTCCTACTACATCTGAAAGTAGAAACTCGCCCGATTACAAAGGTATGTGTATTTTTTCCCTAGTCCATTCTGGTTAAGCGTTTGGAGCAGCAGAAATGCGAAAAATTTGTTGTCATCTCAACCATTTCTTAGTTTCAATCTGCCATATCTCGCGAACGGATTGAACAAACCCAAAAATTCCTACTATATCTGAAAGTAGAAACTCGCCCGATTACAACAGTATGTGTATTTTTTCCCTAGGCCATTCTGGTTAAGCGTTTGGTGCAGCAAAAGTGCGAAAAATTTGTTGTCTTCTCAACCATTTCTTAGCTTCAAACTCCCACATCTCGCGAACGGATTGACCAAACCCAAAAATTCCTACTACATCTGAATGTAGAAACTCGCCCGATTACAAAGGTATGTGTATTTTTTCACTAGGCCATTCTGATTAAGCGTTTGGAGCAACAGAAGTGCGAAAAATTTGTTGCCTTCTCAACCATTTCTTAGCTTCAAACTCCCACATCTCGCGAACGGATTGACCAAACCCAAAAATTCCTACTACATCTGAATGTAGAAACTCGCCCGATTACAACGTATGTGTATTTTTCCCTAGGCCATTCTGGTTAAGCGTTTGGTGCAGCAAAAGTGCGAAAAATTTGTTGTCTTCTCAACCAATTCTTAGCTTCAAACTGCCATATCTCGCGAACGGATTGAACAAACCCAAAAATTCCTACTATATCTGAAAGTAGAAACTCGCCCGATTACAACAGTATGTGTATTTTTTCCCAAGGCCATTCTGGTTAAGCGTTTGGAGCAGCAGAAGTGTGAAAAATTTGTTGCCTTCTCAACCATTTCTTAGCTTCCAACTCCCATATCTCGCGAACGGATTGACCAAACCCAAAAATTCCTACTATATCTGAAAGTAGAAACTCGCCCGATTACAACAGTATGTGTATTTTTTCCCTAGGCCATTCTGGTTAAGCGTTTGGAGCAGCAGAAGTGTGAAAAATTTGTTGCTTTCTCAACCATTTCTTAGCTTCAAACTCCCACAACTCGCGAACGGATTGACCAAACCCAAAAATTCCTACTACATCTGAAAGTAGAAACTCGCCCGATTACAACGGTATGTGTATTTTCTCCCCAGGCCGTTCTGGTTAAGCGTTTGGTGCAGCAGAAGTGCGAAAAATTTGTTGTTTTCTGAACCACATCTTAGCATCAAACTCCCATATCTCGCGAACAAATTGACCAACCCCAAAAATTCCTGCTGCGTCTGAATATAGAAACTCGCCCGATTACAACGGTGTGTGTATTTTTTCCCTAGCCCATTCTGGTTAAGCGTTTGGAGCAGCAGAATTGCGAAAAATTTGTTGTCTTCTCAACCATTTCTTAGCTTCAAACTCCCATAACTCGCGAACTGATTGTCCAAACCCAAAAATTCCTATTACCTCTGAAAGTAGAAACTCGTACGAAAACAACGGTGTGTGTATTTTTTCCCAAGGCCATTCTGGGTAAGCGTTTGGAGCAACAGAAGTGCGAAAAATTTGGTGTCTTCTCAACCATTTCTTAGCTTCCAACTCCCATATCTCGCGAACGGATTGATCAAACCCAGAAATTCCTACTACATCTGAAAGTAGAAACTCGCCCGATTACAAAGGTATGTGTATTTTTTCCCTTGTCCATTCTGGTTAAGCGTTTGGAGCAGCAGAAGTGCGAAAAATTTGTTGTCTTCTCAACCATTTCTTAGCTTCAAACTCCCACATCTCGCGAACAGATTGATCAAACCCAGAAATTCCTACTACATCTGAAAGTAGAAACTCGCCCGATTACAAAGGTATGTGTATTTTTTCCCTAGCCCATTCTGGTTAAGCGTTTGGAGCAGCAGAATTGCGAAAAATTTGTTACCTTCTCAACCATTTCTTAGCTTCAAACTCCCACATCTCGCGAACGGATTGACCAAACCCAAAAATTCCTACTACATCTGAATGTAGAAACTCGCCCGCTTACAACGTATGTGTATTTTTCCCTAGGCCATTCTGGTTAAGCGTTTGGTGCAGCAAAAGTGCGAAAAATTTGTTGTCTTCTCAACCATTTCTTAGCTTCAAACTGCCATATCTCGCGAACGGATTGAACAAACCCAAAAATTCCTACTATATCTGAAAGTAGAAACTCGCCCGATTACAACAGTATGTGTATTTTTTCCCTAGGCCATTCTGGTTAAGCGTTTGGAGCAGCAGAAGTGTGAAAAATTTGTTGCTTTCTCAACCATTTCTTAGCTTCAAACTCCCACATCTCGCGAACGGATTGACGAAACCCAAAAATTCCTACTACATCTGAAAGTAGAAACTCGCCCGATTACAACGGTATGTGTATTTTCTCCCTAGGCCGTTCTGGTTAAGCGTTTGGTGCAGCAGAAGTGCGAAAAATTTGTTGTTTTCTGAACCACATTTTAGCATCAAACTCCCATATCTCGCGAACGAATTGACCAAACCCAAAAATTCCTGCTGCATCTGAATGTAGAAACTCGCCCGACTACCACGGTGTGTGTATTTTTTCCCTAGCCCATTCTGGTTAAGCGTTTGGAGCAGCAGAATTGCGAAAAATTTGTTGTCTTCTCAACCATTTCTTAGCTTCAAACTCCCATAACTCGCGAACTGATTGTCTGAACCCAAAAATTCCTATTGCCTCTGAAAGTAGAAACTCGTACGAAAACAACGGTGTGTGTATTTTTTCCCAAGGCCATTCTGGGTAAGCGTTTGGAGCAACAGAATTGCGAAAAATTTGTTACCTTCTCAACCATTTCTTAGCTTCAAACTCCCACATCTCGCGAACGGATTGACCAAACCCAAAAATTCCTACTACATCTGAATGTAGAAACTCGCCCGCTTACAACGTATGTGTATTTTTCCCTAGGCCATTCTGGTTAAGCGTTTGGTGCAGCAAAAGTGCGAAAAATTTGTTGTCTTCTCAACCATTTCTTAGCTTCAAACTGCCATATCTCGCGAACGGATTGAACAAACCCAAAAATTCCTACTATATCGGAAAGTAGAAACTCGCCCGATTACAACAGTATGTGTATTTTTTCCCTAGGCCATTCTGGTTAAGCGTTTGGAGCAGCAGAAGTGTGAAAAATTTGTTGCTTTCTCAACCATTTCTTAGCTTCAAACTCCCACATCTCGCGAACGGATTGACGAAACCCAAAAATTCCTACTACATCTGAAAGTAGAAACTCGCCCGATTACAACGGTATGTGTATTTTCTCCCTAGGCCGTTCTGGTTAAGCGTTTGGTGCAGCAGAAGTGCGAAAAATTTGTTGTTTTCTGAACCACATTTTAGCATCAAACTCCCATATCTCGCGAACGAATTGACCAAACCCAAAAATTCCTGCTGCATCTGAATGTAGAAACTCGCCCGATTACCACGGTGTGTGTATTTTTTCCCTAGCCCATTCTGGTTAAGCGTTTGGAGCAGCAGAATTGCGAAAAATTTGTTGTCTTCTCAACCATTTCTTAGCTTCAAACTCCCATAACTCGCGAACTGATTGTCTGAACCCAAAAATTCCTATTGCCTCTGAAAGTAGAAACTCGTACGAAAACAACGGTGTGTGTATTTTTTCCCAAGGCCATTCTGGGTAAGCGTTTGGAGCAACAGAAGTGCGAAAAATTTGGTGTCTTCTCAACTATTTCTTAGCTTCCAACTCCCATATCTCGCGAACGGATTGATCAAACCCAGAAATTCCTACTACATCTGAAAGTAGAAACTCGCCCGATTACAAAGGTATGTGTATTTTTTCCCTAGTCCATTCTGGTTAAGCGTTTGGAGCAGCAGAAATGCGAAAAATTTGTTGTCTTCTCAACCATTTCTTAGATTCAAACTGCCATATCTCGCGAACGGATTGAACAAACCCAAAAATTCCTACCATATCTGAAAGTAGAAACTCGCCCGATTACAACAGTATGTGTATTTTTTCCCTATGCCATTCTGGTTAAGCGTTTGGTGCAGCAAAAGTGCGAAAAATTTGTTGTCTTCTCAACCATTTCTTAGCTTCAAACTCCCACATCTCGCGAACGGATTGACCAAACCCAAAAATTCCTACTACATCTGAAAGTAGAAACTCGCCCGATTACAAAGGTGTGTGTATTTTTTCCCTAGTCCATTCTGGTTAAGCGTTTGGAGCAGCAGAAATGCGAAAAATTTGTTGTCTTCTCAACCATTTCTTAGTTTCAAACTCCCATAACTCGCGAACTGATTGTCCAAACCCAAAAATTCCTATTGCCTCTGAAAGTAAAAACTCGTACGAAAACAACGGTGTGTGTATTTTTTCCCAAGGCCATTCTGGGTAAGCGTTTGGAGCAACAGAAGTGCGAAAAATTTGGTGTCTTCTCAACCATTTCTTAGCTTCCAACTCCCATATCTCGCGAACGGATTGATCAAACCCAGAAATTCCTACTACATCTGAAAGTAGAAACTCGCCCGATTACAAAGGTATGTGTATTTTTTCCCTTGTCCATTCTGGTTAAGCGTTTGGAGCAGCAGAAGTGCGAAAAATTTGTTGTCTTCTCAACCATTTCTTAGCTTCAAACTCCCACATCTCGCGAACGGATTGATCAAACCCAGAAATTCCTACTACATCTGAAAGTAGAAACTCGCCCGATTACAAAGGTATGTGTATTTTTTCCCTAGTCCATTCTGGTTAAGCGTTTGGAGCAGCAGAAATGCGAAAAATTTGTTGTCATCTCAACCATTTCTTAGTTTCAATCTGCCATATCTGGCGAACGGATTGAACAAACCCAAAAATTCCTACTATATCTGAAAGTAGAAACTCGCCCGATTACAACAGTATGTGTATTTTTTCCCTAGGCCATTCTGGTTAAGCGTTTGGTGCAGCAAAAGTGCGAAAAATTTGTTGTCTTCTCAACCATTTCTTAGATTCAAACTCCCACATCTCGCGAACGGATTGACCAAACCCAAAAATTCCTACTACATCTGAATGTAGAAACTCGCCCGATTACAAAGGTATGTGTATTTTTTCACTAGGCCATTCTGATTAAGCGTTTGGAGCAACAGAAGTGCGAAAAATTTGTTGCCTTCTCAACCATTTCTTAGCTTCAAACTCCCACATCTCGCGAACGGATTGACCAAACCCAAAAATTCCTACTACATCTGAATGTAGAAACTCGCCCGATTACAACGTATGTGTATTTTTCCCTAGACCATTCTGGTTAAGCGTTTGGTGCAGCAAAAGTGCGAAAAATTTGTTGTCTTCTCAACCATTTCTTAGCTTCAAACTGCCATATCTCGCGAACGGATTGAACAAACCCAAAAATTCCTACTATATCTGAAAGTAGAAACTCGCCCGATTACAACAGTATGTGTATTTTTTCCCTAGGCCATTCTCGTTAAGCGTTTGGAGCAGCAGAAGTGTGAAAAATTTGTTGCCTTCTCAACCATTTCTTAGCTTCCAACTCCCATATCTCGCGAACGGATTGACCAAACCCAAAAATTCCTACTATATCTGAAAGTAGAAACTCGCCCGATTACAACAGTATGTGTATTTTTTCCCTAGGCCATTCTGGTTAAGCGTTTGGAGCAGCAGAAGTGTGAAAAATTTGTTGCTTTCTCAACCATTTCTCAGCTTCAAACTCCCACATCTCGCGAACGGATTGACCAAACCCAAAAATTCCTACTACATCTCAAAGTAGAAACTCGCCCGATTACAACGGTATGTGTATTTTCTCCCTAGGCCGTTCTGGTTAAGCGTTTGGTGCAGCAGAAGTGCGAAAAATTTGTTGTTTTCTGAACCACATCTTAGCATCAAACTCCCATATCTCGCGAACAAATTGACCAACCCCAAAAATTCCTGCTGCGTCTGAATGTAGAAACTCGCCCGATTACAACGGTGTGTGTATTTTTTCCCTAGCCCATTCTGGTTAAGCGTTTTGAGCAGCAGAATTGCGAAAAATTTGTTGTCTTCTCAACCATTTCTTAGCTTCAAACTCCCATAACTCGCGAACTGATTGTCCAAACCCAAAAATTCCTATTGCCTCTGAAAGTAGAAACTCGTACGAAAACAACGGTGTGTGTATTTTTTCCCAAGGCCATTCTGGGTAAGCGTTTGGAGCAACAGAAGTGCGAAAAATTTGGTGTCTTCTCAACCATTTCTTAGCTTCCAACTCCCATATCTCGCGACGGATTGATCAAACCCAGAAATTCCTACTACATCTGAAAGTAGAAACTCGCCGATTACAAAGGTATGTGTATTTTTTCCCTTGTCCATTCTGGTTAAGCGTTTGGAGCAGCAGAAGTGCGAAAAATTTGTTGTCTTCTCAACCATTTCTTAGCTTCAAACTCCCACATCTCGCGAACGGATTGACCAAACCCAAAAATTCCTACTACATCTGAATGTAGAAACTCGCCCGATTACAACGTATGTGTATTTTTCCCTAGGCCATTCTGGTTAAGCGTTTGGTGCAGCAAAAGTGCGAAAAATTTGTTGTCTTCTCAACCATTTCTTAGCTTCAAACTGCCATATCTCACGAACGGATTGAACAAACCCAAAAATTCCTACTATGTCTGAAAGTAGAAACTCGCCCGATTACAACAGTATGTGTATTTTTTCCCTAGGCCATTCTGGTTAAGCGTTTGGAGCAGCAGAAGTGTGAAAAATTTGTTGCTTTCTCAACCATTTCTTAGCTTCAAACTCCCACAACTCGCGAACGGATTGACCAAACTCAAAAATTCCTACTACATCTGAAAGTAGAAACTCGCCCGGTTACAACGGTATGTGTATTTTCTCCCTAGGCCGTTCTGGTTAAGCGTTTGGTGCAGCAGAAGTGCGAAAAATTTGTTGTTTTCTGAACCACATCTTAGCATCAAACTCCCATATCTCGCGAACAATTGACCAACCCCAAAAATTCCTGCTGCGTCTGAATGTAGAAACTCGCCCGATTACAACGGTGTGTGTATTTTTTCCCTAGCCCATTCTGGTTAAGCGTTTGGAGCAGCAGAATTGCGAAAATTTGTTGTCTTCTCAACCATTTCTTAGCTTCAAACTCCCATAACTCGCGAACTGATTGTCCAAACCCAAAAATTCCTATTGCGTCTGAAAGTAGAAACTCGTACGAAAACAACGGTGTGTGTATTTTTTCCCAAGGCCATTCTCTGGGTAAGCGTTTGGAGCAACAGAAGTGCGAAAAATTTGTTGCCTTCTCAACCATTTCTTAGCTTCCAACTCCCATATCTCGCGAACGGATTGACCAAACCCAAAAATTCCTATTGCGTCTGAATGTAGAAACTCGCCCGATTACAAGGGTATGTGTATTTTTTCCCTAGGCCGTTCTGGTTAAGCGTTTGGAGCAGCAGAAGTGCGAAAAATTTGTTGTTTTCTCAACCACATCTTAGCTTCAAACTCCCACATCTCGCGAACGGTTTGACCAAACCCAAATATTCCTATTACATCTGAAAGAAGAAACTCGCCCGATTACAAAGGCATGTGTATTTTTTCACTAGGCCATTCTGGGTAAGCGTTTGGAGCAGCAGAAGTGCGAAAAATTTCTTGCATTCTCAAGCATTTCCTAGCTTCAAACTCCCATATCTCGCGAACGGATTGACCAAATCAAAAATTCCTACTGCGTCTGAAAGTAGAAACTCGTACGATAACAACGGTATGTCTTTTTTCCCAAGGCCATTCTGTTTAAGCGTTTGGAGCAGCTGAAATGCGCAAAATTTGTTGCCTTCTCAACCATTTCTTAGCTTCAAACTCCCACATCTCGCGAACGGATTGACCAAACCCAAAAATTCCTATTGCGTCTGAAAGCAGAAACTCATACGATAACAACGGTGTGTGTATTTTTACCCAAGGCCATTCTGGTTAAGCGTTTGGAGCAGCTGAAATGCGCAAAATTTGTTGCCTTCTCAGCCATTTCTTAGCTTCCAACTCCCATATCTTCTGAACGGATTGACCAATCCCAAAAATTCCTATTGCGTCTGAATGTAGAAACTCGCCCGATTGCAACGGTATGTGTATTTTTTCCCTAGGCCATTCTGGTTAAGCGTTTGGAGCAGCAGAAGTGCGAAAAATTTGTTGCCTTATCAAACATTTCTTAGCTTCCAACTCCCATATCTCGCGAACGGATTGACCAAACCCAAAAATATCCTACTACATCTGAAAGTAGAAATTCGCCCGATTACAACGGTATGTGCATTTTTTCCCTAGGCCATTCTGGTTAAGCGTTTGGTGCAGCAAAAGTGCGAAAAATTTGTTGTCTTCTCAACCATTTCTTAGCTTCAAACTCCCACATCTCGCGAACGGATTGACCAAACCCAAAAATTCCTACTACATCTGAAAGTAGAAACTCGCCCGATTACAAAGGTGTGTGTATTTTTTCCCTAGTCCATTCTGGTTAAGCGTTTGGAGCAGCAGAAATGCGAAAAATTTGTTGTCTTCTCAACCATTTCTTAGTTTCAAACTCCCATAACTCGCGAACTGATTGTCCAAACCCAAAAATTCCTATTGCCTCTGAAAGTAAAAACTCGTACGAAAACAACGGTGTGTGTATTTTTTCCCAAGGCCATTCTGGGTAAGCGTTTGGAGCAACAGAAGTGCGAAAAATTTGGTGTCTTCTCAACCATTTCTTAGCTTCCAACTCCCATATCTCGCGAACGGATTGATCAAACCCAGAAATTACTACTACATCTGAAAGTAGAAACTCGCCCGATTACAAAGGTATGTGTATTTTTTCCCTTGTCCATTCTGGTTAAGCGTTTGGAGCAGCAGAAGTGCGAAAAATTTGTTGTCTTCTCAACCATTTCTTAGCTTCAAACTCCCACATCTCGCGAACGGATTGATCAAACCCAGAAATTCCTACTACATCTGAAAGTAGAAACTCGCCCGATTACAAAGGTATGTGTATTTTTTCCCTAGTCCATTCTGGTTAAGCGTTTGGAGCAGCAGAAATGCGAAAAATTTGTTGTCATCTCAACCATTTCTTAGTTTCAATCTGCCATATCTGGCGAACGGATTGAACAAACTCAAAAATTCCTACTATATCTGAAAGTAGAAACTCGCCCGATTACAACAGTATGTGTATTTTTTCCCTAGGCCATTCTGGTTAAGCGTTTGGTGCAGCAAAAGTGCGAAAAATTTGTTGTCTTCTCAACCATTTCTTAGATTCAAACTCCCACATCTCGCGAACGGATTGACCAAACCCAAAAATTCCTACTACATCTGAATGTAGAAACTCGCCCGCTTACAAAGGTATGTGTATTTTTTCACTAGGCCATTCTGATTAAGCGTTTGGAGCAACAGAAGTGCGAAAAATTTGTTGCCTTCTCAACCATTTCTTAGCTTCAAACTCCCACATCTCGCGAACGGATTGACCAAACCCAAAAATTCCTACTACATCTGAATGTAGAAACTCGCCCGATTACAACGTATGTGTATTTTTCCCTAGACCATTCTGGTTAAGCGTTTGGTGCAGCAAAAGTGCGAAAAATTTGTTGTCTTCTCAACCATTTCTTAGCTTCAAACTGCCATATCTCGCGAACGGATTGAACAAACCCAAAAATTCCTACTATATCTGAAAGTAGAAACTCGCCCGATTACAACAGTATGTGTATTTTTTCCCTAGGCCATTCTGGTTAAGCGTTTGGAGCAGCAGAAGTGTGAAAAATTTGTTGCCTTCTCAACCATTTCTTAGCTTCCAACTCCCATATCTCGCGAACGGATTGACCAAACCCAAAAATTCCTACTATATCTGAAAGTAGAAACTCGCCCGATTACAACAGTATGTGTATTTTTTCCCTAGGCCATTCTGGTTAAGCGTTTGGAGCAGCAGAAGTGTGAAAAATTTGTTGCTTTCTCAACCATTTCTTAGCTTCAAACTCCCACATCTCGCGAACGGATTGACCAAACCCAAAAATTCCTACTACATCTCAAAGTAGAAACTCGCCCGATTACAACGGTATGTGTATTTTCTCCCTAGGCCGTTCTGGTTAAGCGTTTGGTGCAGCAGAAGTGCGAAAAATTTGTTGTTTTCTGAACCACATCTTAGCATCAAACTCCCATATCTCGCGAACAAATTGACCAACCCCAAAAATTCCTGCAGCGTCTGAATGTAGAAACTCGCCCGATTACAACGGTGTGTGTATTCTTTCCCTAGCCCATTCTGGTTAAGCGTTTGGAGCAGCAGAATTGCGAAAAATTTGTTGTCTTCTCAACCATTTCTTAGCTTCAAACTCCCATAACTCGCGAACTGATTGTCCAAACCCAAAAATTCCTATTGCCTCTGAAAGTAGAAACTCGTACGAAAACAACGGTGTGTGTATTTTTTCCCAAGGCCATTCTGGGTAAGCGTTTGGAGCAACAGAAGTGCGAAAAATTTGGTGTCTTCTCAACCATTTCTTAGCTTCCAACTCCCATATCTCGCGAACGGATTGATCAAACCCAGAAATTCCTACTACATCTGAAAGTAGAAACTCGCCCGATTACAAAGGTATGTGTATTTTTTCCCTTGTCCATTCTGGTTAAGCGTTTGGAGCAGCAGAAGTGCGAAAAATTTGTTGTCTTCTCAACCATTTCTTAGCTTCAAACTCCCACATCTCGCGAACGGATTGACCAAACCCAAAAATTCCTACTACATCTGAATGTAGAAACTCGCCCGATTACAAAGGTATGTGTATTTTTTCACTAGGCCATTCTGATTAAGCGTTTGGAGCAACAGAAGTGCGAAAAATTTGTTGCCTTCTCAACCATTTCTTAGCTTCAAACTCCCACATCTCGCGAACGGATTGACCAAACCCAAAAATTCCTACTACATCTGAATGTAGAAACTCGCCCGATTACAACGTATGTGTATTTTTCCCTAGGCCATTCTGGTTAAGCGTTTGGTGCAGCAAAAGTGCGAAAAATTTGTTGTCTTCTCAACCATTTCTTAGCTTCAAACTGCCATATCTCGCGAACGGATTGAACAAACCCAAAAATTCCTACTATATCTGAAAGTAGAAACTCGCCCGATTACAACAGTATGTGTATTTTTTCCCTAGGCCATTCTGGTTAAGCGTTTGGAGCAGCAGAAGTGTGAAAAATTTGTTGCTTTCTCAACCATTTCTTAGCTTCAAACTCCCACATCTCGCGAACGGATTGACCAAACCCAAAAATTCCTACTACATCTCAAAGTAGAAACTCGCCCGATTACAACGGTATGTGTATTTTCTCCCTAGGCCGTTCTGGTTAAGCGTTTGGTGCAGCAGAAGTGCGAAAAATTTGTTGTTTTCTGAACCACATCTTAGCATCAAACTCCCATATCTCGCGAACAAATTGACCAACCCCAAAAATTCCTGCTGCGTCTGAATGTAGAAACTCGCCCGATTACAACGGTGTGTGTATTTTTTCCCTAGCCCATTCTGGTTAAGCGTTTTGAGCAGCAGAATTGCGAAAAATTTGTTGTCTTCTCAACCATTTCTTAGCTTCAAACTCCCATAACTCGCGAACTGATTGTCCAAACCCAAAAATTCCTATTGCCTCTGAAAGTAGAAACTCGTACGAAAACAACGGTGTGTGTATTTTTTCCCAAGGCCATTCTGGGTAAGCGTTTGGAGCAACAGAAGTGCGAAAAATTTGGTGTCTTCTCAACCATTTCTTAGCTTCCAACTCCCATATCTCGCGAACGGATTGATCAAACCCAGAAATTCCTACTACATCTGAAAGTAGAAACTCGCCCGATTACAAAGGTATGTGTATTTTTTCCCTTGTCCATTCTGGTTAAGCGTTTGGAGCAGCAGAAGTGCGAAAAATTTGTTGTCTTCTCAACCATTTCTTAGCTTCAAACTCCCACATCTCGCGAACGGATTGACCAAACCCAAAAATTCCTACTACATCTGAATGTAGAAACTCGCCCGATTACAAAGGTATGTGTATTTTTTCACTAGGCCATTCTGATTAAGCGTTTGGAGCAACAGAAGTGCGAAAAATTTGTTGCCTTCTCAACCATTTCTTAGCTTCAAACTCCCACATCTCGCGAACGGATTGACCAAACCCAAAAATTCCTACTACATCTGAATGTAGAAACTCGCCCGATTACAACGTATGTGTATTTTTCCTAGGCCATTCTGGTTAAGCGTTTGGTGCAGCAAAAGTGCGAAAAATTTGTTGTCTTCTCAACCATTTCTTAGCTTCAAACTGCCATATCTCGCGAACGGATTGAACAAACCCAAAATTCCTACTATATCTGAAGTAGAAACTCGCCCGATTACAACAGTATGTGTATTTTTTCCCTAGGCCATTCTGGTTAAGCGTTTGGAGCAGCAGAAGTGTGAAAAATTTGTTGCTTTCTCAACCATTTCTTAGCTTCAAACTCCACAACTCGCGAACGGATTGACCAAACTCAAAAATTCCTACTACATCTGAAAGTAGAAACTCGCCCGGTTACAACGGTATGTGTATTTTCTCCCTAGGCCGTTCTGGTTAAGCGTTTGGTGCAGCAGAAGTGCGAAAAATTTGTTGTTTTCTGAACCACATCTTAGCATCAAACTCCCATATCTCGCGAACAAATTGACCAACCCCAAAAATTCCTGCTGCGTCTGAATGTAGAAACTCGCCGATTACAACGGTGTGTGTATTTTTTCCCTAGCCCATTCTGGTTAAGCGTTTGGAGCAGCAGAATTGCGAAAAATTTGTTGTCTTCTCAACCATTTCTTAGCTTCAAACTCCCATAACTCGCGAACTGATTGTCCAAACCCAAAATTCCTATTGCGTCTGAAAGTAGAAACTCGTACGAAAACAACGGTGTGTGTATTTTTTCCCAAGGCCATTCTGGGTAAGCGTTTGGAGCAACAGAAGTGCGAAAAATTTGTTGCCTTCTCAACCATTTCTTAGCTTCCAACTCCCATATCTCGCGAACGGATTGACCAAACCCAAAAATTCCTATTGCGTCTGAATGTAGAAACTCGCCCGATTACAAGGGTATGTGTATTTTTTCCCTAGGCCGTTCTGGTTAAGCGTTTGGAGCAGCAGAAGTGCGAAAAATTTGTTGTTTTCTCAACCACATCTTAGCTTCAAACTCCCACATCTCGCGAACGGTTTGACCAAACCCAAATATTCCTATTACATCTGAAAGAAGAAACTCGCCCGATTACAAAGGCATGTGTATTTTTTCACTAGGCCATTCTGGGTAAGCGTTTGGAGCAGCAGAAGTGCGAAAAATTTCTTGCATTCTCAAGCATTTCCTAGCTTCAAACTCCCATATCTCGCGAACGGATTGACCAAATCAAAAATTCCTACTGCGTCTGAAAGTAGAAACTCGTACGATAACAACGGTATGTCTTTTTTCCCAAGGCCATTCTGTTTAAGCGTTTGGAGCAGCTGAAATGCGCAAAATTTGTTGCTTTCTCAACCATTTCTTAGCTTCAAACTCCCACATCTCGCGAACGGATTGACCAAACCCAAAAATTCCTATTGCGTCTGAAAGCAGAAACTCATACGATAACAACGGTGTGTGTATTTTTACCCAAGGCCATTCTGGTTAAGCGTTTGGAGCAGCTGAAATGCGCAAAATTTGTTGCCTTCTCAGCCATTTCTTAGCTTCCAACTCCCATATCTTCTGAACGGATTGACCAATCCCAAAAATTCCTATTGCGTCTGAATGTAGAAACTCGCCCGATTGCAACGGTATGTGTATTTTTTCCCTAGGCCATTCTGGTTAAGCGTTTGGAGCAGCAGAAGTGCGAAAAATTTGTTGCCTTATCAAACATTTCTTAGCTTCCAACTCCCATATCTCGCGAACGGATTGACCAAACCCAAAAATATCCTACTACATCTGAAAGTAGAAATTCGCCCGATTACAACGGTATGTGCATTTTTTCCCTAGGCCATTCTGGTTAAGCGTTTGGTGCAGCAAAAGTGCGAAAAATTTGTTGTCTTCTCAACCATTTCTTAGCTTCAAACTCCCACATCTCGCGAACGGATTGACCAAACCCAAAAATTCCTACTACATCTGAAAGTAGAAACTCGCCCGATTACAAAGGTGTGTGTATTTTTTCCCTAGTCCATTCTGGTTAAGCGTTTGGAGCAGCAGAAATGCGAAAAATTTGTTGTCTTCTCAACCATTTCTTAGTTTCAAACTCCCATAACTCGCGAACTGATTGTCCAAACCCAAAAATTCCTATTGCCTCTGAAAGTAAAAACTCGTACGAAAACAACGGTGTGTGTATTTTTTCCCAAGGCCATTCTGGGTAAGCGTTTGGAGCAACAGAAGTGCGAAAAATTTGGTGTCTTCTCAACCATTTCTTAGCTTCCAACTCCCATATCTCGCGAACGGATTGATCAAACCCAGAAATTACTACTACATCTGAAAGTAGAAACTCGCCCGATTACAAAGGTATGTGTATTTTTTCCCTTGTCCATTCTGGTTAAGCGTTTGGAGCAGCAGAAGTGCGAAAAATTTGTTGTCTTCTCAACCATTTCTTAGCTTCAAACTCCCACATCTCGCGAACGGATTGATCAAACCCAGAAATTCCTACTACATCTGAAAGTAGAAACTCGCCCGATTACAAAGGTATGTGTATTTTTTCCCTAGTCCATTCTGGTTAAGCGTTTGGAGCAGCAGAAATGCGAAAAATTTGTTGTCATCTCAACCATTTCTTAGTTTCAATCTGCCATATCTGGCGAACGGATTGAACAAACTCAAAAATTCCTACTATATCTGAAAGTAGAAACTCGCCCGATTACAACAGTATGTGTATTTTTTCCCTAGGCCATTCTGGTTAAGCGTTTGGTGCAGCAAAAGTGCGAAAAATTTGTTGTCTTCTCAACCATTTCTTAGATTCAAACTCCCACATCTCGCGAACGGATTGACCAAACCCAAAAATTCCTACTACATCTGAATGTAGAAACTCGCCCGCTTACAAAGGTATGTGTATTTTTTCACTAGGCCATTCTGATTAAGCGTTTGGAGCAACAGAAGTGCGAAAAATTTGTTGCCTTCTCAACCATTTCTTAGCTTCAAACTCCCACATCTCGCGAACGGATTGACCAAACCCAAAAATTCCTACTACATCTGAATGTAGAAACTCGCCCGATTACAACGTATGTGTATTTTTCCCTAGACCATTCTGGTTAAGCGTTTGGTGCAGCAAAAGTGCGAAAAATTTGTTGTCTTCTCAACCATTTCTTAGCTTCAAACTGCCATATCTCGCGAACGGATTGGACAAACCCAAAAATTCCTACTATATCTGAAAGTAGAAACTCGCCCGATTACAACAGTATGTGTATTTTTTCCCTAGGCCATTCTGGTTAAGCGTTTGGAGCAGCAGAAGTGTGAAAAATTTGTTGCCTTCTCAACCATTTCTTAGCTTCCAACTCCCATATCTCGCGAACGGATTGACCAAACCCAAAAATTCCTACTATATCTGAAAGTAGAAACTCGCCCGATTACAACAGTATGTGTATTTTTTCCCTAGGCCATTCTGGTTAAGCGTTTGGAGCAGCAGAAGTGTGAAAAATTTGTTGCTTTCTCAACCATTTCTTAGCTTCAAACTCCCACATCTCGCGAACGGATTGACCAAACCCAAAAATTCCTACTACATCTCAAAGTAGAAACTCGCCCGATTACAACGGTATGTGTATTTTCTCCCTAGGCCGTTCTGGTTAAGCGTTTGGTGCAGCAGAAGTGCGAAAAATTTGTTGTTTTCTGAACCACATCTTAGCATCAAACTCCCATATCTCGCGAACAAATTGACCAACCCCAAAAATTCCTGCAGCGTCTGAATGTAGAAACTCGCCCGATTACAACGGTGTGTGTATTTTTTCCCTAGCCCATTCTGGTTAAGCGTTTGGAGCAGCAGAATTGCGAAAAATTTGTTGTCTTCTCAACCATTTCTTAGCTTCAAACTCCCATAACTCGCGAACTGATTGTCCAAACCCAAAAATTCCTATTGCCTCTGAAAGTAGAAACTCGTACGAAAACAACGGTGTGTGTATTTTTTCCCAAGGCCATTCTGGGTAAGCGTTTGGAGCAACAGAAGTGCGAAAAATTTGGTGTCTTCTCAACCATTTCTTAGCTTCCAACTCCCATATCTCGCGAACGGATTGATCAAACCCAGAAATTCCTACTACATCTGAAAGTAGAAACTCGCCCGATTACAAAGGTATGTGTATTTTTTCCCTTGTCCATTCTGGTTAAGCGTTTGGAGCAGCAGAAGTGCGAAAAATTTGTTGTCTTCTCAACCATTTCTTAGCTTCAAACTCCCACATCTCGCGAACGGATTGACCAAACCCAAAAATTCCTACTACATCTGAATGTAGAAACTCGCCCGATTACAAAGGTATGTGTATTTTTTCACTAGGCAATTCTGATTAAGCGTTTGGAGCAACAGAAGTGCGAAAAATTTGTTGCCTTCTCAACCATTTCTTAGCTTCAAACTCCCACATCTCGCGAACGGATTGACCAAACCCAAAAATTCCTACTACATCTGAATGTAGAAACTCGCCCGATTACAACGTATGTGTATTTTTCCCTAGGCCATTCTGGTTAAGCGTTTGGTGCAGCAAAAGTGCGAAAAATTTGTTGTCTTCTCAACCATTTCTTAGCTTCAAACTGCCATATCTCGCGAACGGATTGAACAAACCCAAAAATTCCTACTATATCTGAAAGTAGAAACTCGCCCGATTACAACAGTATGTGTATTTTTTCCCTAGGCCATTCTGGTTAAGCGTTTGGAGCAGCAGAAGTGTGAAAAATTTGTTGCTTTCTCAACCATTTCTTAGCTTCAAACTCCCACAACTCGCGAACGGATTGACCAAACTCAAAAATTCCTACTACATCTGAAAGTAGAAACTCGCCCGGTTACAACGGTATCTGTATTTTCTCCCTAGGCCGTTCTGGTTAAGCGTTTGGTGCAGCAGAAGTGCGAAAAATTTGTTGTTTTCTGAACCACATCTTAGCATCAAACTCCCATATCTCGCGAACAAATTGACCAACCCCAAAAATTCCTGCTGCGTCTGAATGTAGAAACTCGCCCGATTACAACGGTGTGTGTATTTTTTCCCTAGCCCATTCTGGTTAAGCGTTTGGAGCAGCAGAATTGCGAAAAATTTGTTGTCTTCTCAACCATTTCTTAGCTTCAAACTCCCATAACTCGCGAACTGATTGTCCAAACCCAAAAATTCCTATTGCGTCTGAAAGAAGAAACTCGTACGAAAACAACGGTGTGTGTATTTTTTCCCAAGGCCATTCTGGGTAAGCGTTTGGAGCAACAGAAGTGCGAAAAATTTGTTGCCTTCTCAACCATTTCTTAGCTTCCAACTCCCATATCTCGCGAACGGATTGACCAAACCCAAAAATTCCTATTGCGTCTGAATGTAGAAACTCGCCCGATTACAAGGGTATGTGTATTTTTTCCCTAGGCCGTTCTGGTTAAGCGTTTGGAGCAGCAGAAGTGCGAAAAATTTGTTGTTTTCTCAACCACATCTTAGCTTCAAACTCCCACATCTCGCGAACGGATTGACCAAACCCAAATATTCCTACTACATCTGAAAGAAGAAACTCGCCCGATTACAAAGGCATGTGTATTTTTTCACTAGGCCATTCTGGGTAAGCGTTTGGAGCAGCAGAAGTGCGAAAAATTTCTTGCATTCTCAAGCATTTCCTAGCTTCAAACTCCCATATCTCGCGAACGGATTGACCAAATCAAAAATTCCTACTGCGTCTGAAAGTAGAAACTCGTACGATAACAACGGTATGTCTTTTTTCCCAAGGCCATTCTGGTTAAGCGTTTGGAGCAGCTGAAATGCGCAAAATTTGTTGCCTTCTCAGCCATTTCTTAGCTTCCAACTCCCATATCTTCTGAACGGATTGACCAATCCCAAAAATTCCTATTGCGTCTGAATGTAGAAACTCGCCCGATTGCAACGGTATGTGTATTTTTTCCCTAGGCCATTCTGGTTAAGCGTTTGGAGCAGCAGAAGTGCGAAAAATTTGTTGCCTTATCAAACATTTCTTAGCTTCCAACTCCCATATCTCGCGAACGGATTGACCAAACCCAAAAATATCCTACTATATCTGAAAGTAGAAATTCGCCCGATTACAACGGTATGTGCATTTTTTCCCTAGGCCATTCTGGTTAAGCGTTTGGAGCAGCAGAAGTGCGAAAAATTTGTTGTCTTCTTAACCATTTCTTAGCTTCAAACTCCCACATCTCGCGAACGGATTGACCAAACCCAAAAATTCCTACTACATCTGAAAGTAGAAACTCGCCCGATTACAAAGGTATGTGTATTTTTTCACTAGGCCATTCTGATTAAGCGTTTGGAGCAACAGAAGTGCGAAAAATTTGTTGGCTAATCAAGCATTTCTTAGCTTCAAACAACCATATCTCGCGAACGGATTGACCAAACCCAAAAATTCCTGCTGCGTCTGAATGTAGAAACTCGCCCGATTACAACGGTTTGTGTATTTTCACCCTAGGCCATTCTGGTTAAGTGTTTGGAGCAGCAGAAGTGCGAAAAATTTGTTGCCTTCTCAACCATTTCTTAGCTTCAAACTCCTATATCTCGCGAACGGATTGACCAAGCCCAAAAATTCCTACTGCGTCTGAATGTAGAAACTCGCCCGATTACAACGGTATGTGTATTTTTCCCTAGGCCACTCTGGTTAAGCGTTTGGAGCAGCAGAAGTGCGAAAAATTTGTTGTCTTCTCAACCATTTCTTAGCTTCAAACTCCCATATCTCGCGAACGGATTGACCAAACCCAAAAATTCCTATTGCGTCTGAATGTAGAAACTCGCCCGATTACAACGGTATGTGTATTTTTTCCCTAGGCCATTCTGGTTAAGCGTTTGGAGCAGCAGAAATGCGAAAAATTTGTTGCTTTCTCAAACATTTCTTAGCTTCAAACTCCCATATCTCGCGAACGGATTGACCACACCCAAAAATTCCTATTGCGTCTGAAAGCAGAAACTCATACGCTAACAACGGTATGTGTATTTTTTTCCAAGGCCATTCTGGTAAAGCGTTTGGAGCAGCTGAAATGCGCAAAATTTGTTGCCTTCTCAACCATTTCTTAGCTTCCAACTCCCATATCTCGCGAACGGATTGACCAAACCCAAAAATTCCTATTGCGTCTGAATGTAGAAACTCGCCCGATTACAAGGGTATGTGTATTTTTTCCCTAGGCCATTCTGGTTAAGCGTTTGGAGCAGCAGAAGTGCGAAAAATTTGTTGCCTTCTCAAACATTTCTTAGCTTCAAACTCCCATATCTCGCGAACGGATTGACCACACCCAAAAATTCATGCTGCGTCTGAATGTAGAAGCTTGCCCGATTACAACGGTATGTGTATTTTTTCCCTAGGCCATTCTGGTTAAGCGTTTGGTGCAGCAGAGGTGCGAAAAATTTGTTGTCTTCTCAACCATTTCTTAGCTTCAAACTCCCACATCTCGCGAACGGATTGATCAAACCCAGAAATTCCTACTACATCTGAAAGTAGAAACTCGCCCGATTACAAAGGTATGTGTATCTTTTCCCTAGGACATTCTGGTTAAGCGTTTGGAGCAGCAGAAGTGCGAAAAATTTGTTGCCTTCTCAACCATTTCTTAGCTTCAAACTCCCACATCTCGCGAACGGATTGACCAAACCCAAAAATTCCTACTACATCTGAATGTAGAAACTCGCCCGATTAGAACGTATGTGTATTTTTGCCTAGGCCATTCTGGTTAAGCGTTTGGAGCAGCAGAAGTGCGAAAAATTTGTTGTCTTCTCAACCATTTCTTAGCTTCAAACTCCCACATCTCGCGAACGGATTGATCAAACCCAGAAATTCCTACTACATCTGAAAGTAGAAACTCGCCCGATTACAAAGGTATGTGTATTTTTTCCCTAGTCAATTCTGGTTAAGCGTTTGGAGCAGCAGAAATGCGAAAAATTTGTTGTCATCTCAACCATTTCTTAGTTTCAATCTGCCATATCTCGCGAACGGATTGAACAAACCCAAAAATTCCTACTATATCTGAAAGTAGAAACTCGCCCGGTTACAACAGTATGTGTATTTTTTCCCTAGGCCAATCTGGTTAAGCGTTTGGTGCAGCAAAAGTGCGAAAAATTTGTTGTCTTCTCAACCATTTCTTAGCTTCAAACTCCCACATCTCGCGAACGGATTGACCAAACCCAAAAATTCCTACTACATCTGAATGTAGAAACTCGCCCGATTACAAAGGTATGTGTATTTTTTCACTAGGCCATTCTGATTAAGCGTTTGGAGCAACAGAAGTGCGAAAAATTTGTTGCCTTCTCAACCATTTCTTAGCTTCAAACTCCCACATCTCGCGAACGGATTGACCAAACCCAAAAATTCCTACTACATCTGAATGTAGAAACTCGCCCGATTACAACGGTATGCGTATTTTTTCCCTAGGGCATTCTGGTTAAGCGTTTGGAGCAGCAGACTTGCGAAAAATTTGTTGTCTTCTCAACCATTTCTTAGCTTCAAACTCTCATATCTCGCGAACGGATTGACCTATCCCTAAAATTCCTATTGGATTTGAAAGTAGAAACTCGCCCGATTACAACGGTATGTGTATTTTTTCCCTAGGGCATTCTGGTTAAGCGTTTGGAGCAGCAGAATTGCGAAAAATTTTTTGCCTTCTCAACCATTTGTTGGCTTCAAACTCCCATATCTCGCGAACGGATTGTCCTAACCCAAAAATTCCTGTTGCGTCTGAAAGTAGAAACTCGCCCGATTACAACGGTATGTGTATGTTTTCCCTAGCCCATTCTGGTTAAGCGTTTGGTGCAGCAGAATTGCGAAAAATTTGTTGTCTTCTAAACAATTTCTTAGCTTCAAACTCCCATATCTCGCGAGCGGATTGACTTAACCGAAAAATTCCTATTGCGTCTGAAAGTAGAAACTCGCCCGATTACAACGGTACGTGTATTTTTCCCCTAGGCCATTCTGGTTAAGCGTTTGGAGCAGCAGAAGTGCGAAAAATTTGTTGTCTTGTCAACCATTTCTTAACTTCAAAGTCCCTTATCTCGCGAACGGATTGACCGAACCCAAAAATTCCTATTGTATCCGAAAGTAGAAACTCGCCCGATTACAACGGTATGCGTATTTTTTCCCTAGGGCATTCTGGTTAAGCGTTTGGAGCAGCAGATTTGCGAAAAATTTGTTGTCTTCTCAACCATTTCTTAGCTTCAAACTCTCATATCTCGCGAACGGATTGACCTATCCCTAAAATTCCTATTGGATTTGAAAGTAGAAACTCGCCCGATTACAACGGTATGTGTATTTTTTCCCTAGGGCATTCTGGTTAAGCGTTTGGAGCAGCAGAATTGCGAAAAATTTCTTGCCTTCTCAACCATTTGTTGTCTTCAAACTCCCATATCTCGCGAACGGATTGACCTAACCCAAAAATTCCTTATGCATCTGAAAGTAGAAACTCGCCCGATTACAACGGTATGTGTATGTTTTCCCTAGCCCATTCTGGTTAAGCGTTCGGTGCAGCAGAATTGCGAAAAATTTGTTGTCTTCTAAACAATTTCTTAGCTTCAAACTCCCATATCTCGCTAACGGATTGACTTAACCGAAAAATTCCTATTGCGTCTGAAAGTAGAAACTCGCCCGATTACAACGGTATGTGTATTTTTTCCCTAGCCCATTCTGGTTAAGCGTTTGGAGCAGCAGAATTGCGAAAAATTTGTTGTCTTCTCAACCATTTCTTGGCTTCAAACTCCCATATCTCGCGAACTTATTGACTTAACCCAAAAATTCCTGTTGCGCCTGAAAGTAGAAACTCGCCCGATTACAACGGTATGTGTATTTTTTCCCTAGCCCATTCTGGTTAAGCGTTTGGAGCAGCAGAATTGCGAAAAATTTGTTGTGTTCTCAAGCATTTCTTAGCTTCAAACTCTCATATCTCGCGAACGGATTGACCTAGCCCAAAAATTCCTATTGGATTTGAAAGTAGAAACTCGCCCGATTACAACGGTATGTGTATTTTTTCCCTATGGCATTCTGGTTAAGCGTTTGGAGCAGCAGAAATGCGAAAAATTTTTTGCCTTCTCAACCATTTGTTGTCTTCAAACTCCCATATCTCGCGAACGGATTGACCTAACCCAAAAATTCCTTATGCATCTGAAAGTAGAAACTCGCCCGATTACAACGGTACGTGTATTTTTCCCCTAGGGCATTCTGGTTAAGCGATTGGAGCAGCAGAAGTGCGCAAAATTTGTTGTCTTGTCAACCATTTCTTAGCTTCAAAGTCCCATATCTCGCGAACGGATTGACCTAACCCAAAAATTCCTATTGCATTTGAAAGTAGAAACTCGCCCGATTACAACGGTACGTGTATTTTTCCCCTAGGCCATTCTGGTTAAGCGATTGGAGCAGCAGAAGTGCGAAAAATTTGTTGTCTTGTCAACCATTTCTTAACTTCAAAGTCCCTTATCTCGCGAACGGATTGACCGAACCCAAAAATTCCTATTGTATCCGAAAGTAGAAACTCGCCCGATTACAACGGTATGCGTTCCCTAGGGCATTCTGGTTAAGCGTTTGGAGCAGCAGATTTGCGAAAAATTTGTTGTCTTCTCAACCATTTCTTAGCTTCAAACTCTCATATCTCGTGAACGGATTGACCTATCCCTAAAATTCCTATTGGATTTGAAAGTAGAAACTCGCCCGATTACAACGGTATGTGTATTTTCTCCCTAGGGCATTCTGGTTAAGCGTTTGGAGCAGCAGAATTGCGAAAAATTTTTTGCCTTCTCAACCATTTGTTGTCTTCAAACTCCCATATCTCGCGAACGGATTGACCTAACCCAAAAATTCCTTATGCATCTGAAAGTAGAAACTCGCCCGATTACAACGGTATGTGTATGTTTTCCCTAGCCCATTCTGGTTAAGCGTTTGGTGCAGCAGAATTGCGAAAAATTTGTTGTCTTCTAAACAATTTCTTAGCTTCAAACTCCCATATCTCGCTAACGGATTGACTTAACCGAAAAATTCCTATTGCGTCTGAAAGTAGAAACTCGCCCGATTACAACGGTACGTGTATTTTTCCCCTAGCCCATTCTGGTTAAGCGTTTGGAGCAGCAGAATTGCGAAAAATTTGTTGTCTTCTCAACCATTTCTTGGCTTCAAACTCCCATATCTCGCGAACGGATTGACCTAACCCAAAAATTCCTGTTGCGTCTGAAAGTAGAAACTCGCCCGATTAGAACGGTATGTGTATTTTTTCACTAGGCCATTCTTGTTAAGAGTTTGGAGCAGCAGAACTGCGAAAAATTTGTTGTCTTCTCAACCATTTCTTGGCTTCAAACTCCCATATCTCGCGAACGGATTGACTTAACCCAAAAATTCCTGTTGCGTCTGAAAGTAGAAACTCGCCCGATTACAACGGTATGTGTATTTTTTCCCTAGCCCATTCTGGTTAAGCGTTTGGAGCAGCAGAATTGCGAAAAATTTGTTGTCTTCTCAAGCATTTCTTAGCTTCAAACTCTCATATCTCGCGAACGGATTGACCTAACCCAAAAATTCCTGTTGCGTCTGAAAGTAGAAACTCGCCCGATTACAATCGTATGTGTATTTTTTCCCTAGGCCACTCTGGTTAAGCGTTTGGAGCAGCAGATTTGCGAAAAATTTGTTGTCCTCTCAACCATTTCTTAGCTTCAAACTCTCATATCTCGCGAAAGGATTGACCTGACCCAAAAATTCCTATTGCATTTGAAAGTAGAAACTCGTCCGATTACAACGGTATGCGTATTTTTTCCCTAGGCCATTCTGGTTAAGCGTTTGGAGCAGCAGAATTGCGAAAAATTTGTTGTCTCCTCAAGCATTTCTTAGCTTCAAACTCTCATATCTCGCGAACGGATTGACCGAACCCAGCAATTCCTGTTGCGTCTGAAAGTAGAAACTCGCCCGATTACAACGGTATGTGTATTTTTTCCCTAGGGCATTCTGGTTAAGCGTTTGGAGCAGCAGAATTGCGAAAAATTTTTTGCCTTTTCAACCATTTCTTGGCTTCAAACTCCCATATCTCGCGAACGGATTGACCTAACTCAAAAATTCCTATTGCATTTGAAAGTAGAAACTCGCCCGATTACAACGGTACGTGTATTTTTCCCCTAGGCCATTCTGGTTAAGCGATTGGAGCAGCAGATGTGCGAAAAATTTTTTGCCTTCTCAACCATTTCTTGCCTTCAAACTCCCATATCTCGCGAACGGATTGACCTAACCCAAAAATTCCTTATGCATCTGAAAGTAGAAACTCGCCCGATTACAACGGTATGTGTATGTTTTCCCTAGCACCTTCTGGTTAAGCGTTTGGTGCAGCAGAATTGCGAAAAATTTGTTGTCTTCTAAACAATTTCTTAGCTTCAAACTCCCATATCTCGCGAACGGATGGACCTAACCCAAAAATTCCTATTGCATTTGAAAGTAGAAACTCGCCCGATTACAACGGTATGTGTATTTTTTCCCTAGGGCATTCTGGTTAAGCGATTGGAGCAGCAGAATTGCGAAAAATTTTTTGCCTTCTCAACCATTTGTTGTCTTCAAACTCCCATATCTCGCGAACGGATTGACCTAACCCAAAAATTCCTTATGCATCTGAAAGTAGAAACTCGCCCGATTACAACGGTATGTGTATGTTTTCCCTAGCCCATTCTGGTTAAGCGTTTGGTGCAGCAGAATTGCGAAAAATTTGTTGTCTTCTAAACAATTTCTTAGCTTCAAACTCCCATATCTCGCTAACGGATTGACTTAACCGAAAAATTCCTATTGCGTCTGAAAGTAGAAACTCGCCCGATTACAACGGTACGTGTATTTTTCCCCTAGCCCATTCTGGTTAAGCGTTTGGAGCAGCAGAATTGCGAAAAATTTGTTGTCTTCTCAACCATTTCTTGGCTTCAAACTCCCATATCTCGCGAACGGATTGACCTAACCCAAAAATTCCTGTTGCGTCTGAAAGTAGAAACTCGCCCGATTAGAACGGTATGTGTATTTTTTCACTAGGCCATTCTTGTTAAGAGTTTGGAGCAGCAGAATTGCGTAAAATTTGTTGTCTTCTCAACCATTTCTTGGCTTCAAACTCCCATATCCCGCGAACGGATTGACTTAACCCAAAAATTCCTGTTGCGTCTGAAAGTAGAAACTCGCCCGATTACAACGGTATGTGTATTTTTTCCCTAGCCCATTCTGGTTAAGCGTTTGGAGCAGCAGAATTGCGAAAAATTTGTTATCTTCTCAAGCATTTCTTAGCTTCAAACTCTCATATCTCGCGAACGGATTGACCTAACCCAAAAATTCCTGTTGCGTCTGAAAGTAGAAACTCGCCCGATTACAATCGTATGTGTATTTTTTCCCTAGGCCATTCTGGTTAAGCGTTTGGAGCAGCAGATTTGCGAAAAATTTGTTGTCCTCTCAACCATTTCTTAGCTTCAAACTCTCATATCTCGCGAACGGATTGACCTGACCCAAAAATTCCTATTGCATTTGAAAGTAGAAACTCGCCCGATTACAACGGTATGCGTATTCTTTCCCTAGGCCATTCTGGTTAAGCGTTTGGAGCAGCAGAATTGCGAAAAATTTGTTGTCTCCTCAAGCATTTCTTAGCTTCAAACTCTCATATCTCGCGAACGGATTGACCTAACCCAACAATTCCTGTTGCGTCTGAAAGTAGAAACTCGCCCGATTACAACGGTACGTGTATTTTTCCCCTAGCCCATTCTGGTTAAGCGTTTGGAGCAGCAGAATTGCGAAAAAATTTTTGCCTTCTCAACCATTTGTTGTCTTCAAACTCCCATATCTCGCGAACGGATTGACCTAACCCAAAAATTCCTTATGCATCTGAAAGTAGAAACTCGCCCGATTACAACGGTACGTGTATTTTTCCCCTAGGGCATTCTGTTTAAGCGATTGGAGCAGCAGAAGTGCGCAAAATTTGTTGTCTTGTCAACCATTTCTTAGCTTCAAAGTCCCTTATCTCGCGAACGGATTGACCGAACCCAAAAATTCCTATTGTATCTGAAAGTTGAAACTCGCCCGATTACAAAGGTATGCGTATTTTTTCCCTAGGGCATTCTGGTTAAGCGTTTGGAGCAGCAGATGTGCGAAAAATTTGTTGTCTTCTCAACCATTTCTTAGCTTCAAACTCTCATATCTCGCGAACGGATTGACCTATCCCTAAAATTCCTATTGGATTTGAAAGTAGAAACTCGCCCGATTACAACGGTATGTGTATTTTTTCCCTAGAGCATTCTGGTTAAGCGTTTGGAGCAGCAGAATTGCGAAAAATTTTTTGCCTTCTCAACCATTTGTTGTCTTCAAACTCCCATATCTCGCGAACGGATTGACCTAACCCAAAAATTCCTGTTGCGTCTGAAAGTAGAAACTCGCCCGATTAGAACGGTATGTGTATTTTTTCACTAGGCCATTCTTGTTAAGAGTTTGGAGCAGCAGAATTGCGAAAAATTTGTTGTCTTCTCAACCATTTCTTGGCTTCAAACTCCCATATCTCGCGAACGGATTGACTTAACCCAAAAATTCCTGTGGCGTCTGAAAGTAGAAACTCGCCCGATTAGAACGGTATGTGTATTTTTTCCCTAGGGCATTCTGGTTAAGCGATTGGAGCAGCAGAATTGCGAAAAATTTTTTGCCTTCTCAACCATTTGTTGTCTTCAAACTCCCATATCTCGCGAACGGATTGACCTAACCCAAAAATTCCTTATGCATCTGAAAGTAGAAACTCGCCCGATTACAACGGTATGTGTATGTTTTCCCTAGCCCATTCTGGTTAAGCGTTTGGTGCAGCAGAATTGCGAAAAATTTGTTGTCTTCTAAACAATTTCTTAGCTTCAAACTCCCATATCTCGCTAACGGATTGACTTAACCGAAAAATTCCTATTGCGTCTGAAAGTAGAAACTCGCCCGATTACAACGGTACGTGTATTTTTCCCCTAGGGCATTCTGGTTAAGCGATTGGAGCAGCAGAAGTGCGCAAAATTTGTTGTCTTGTCAACCATTTCTTAGCTTCAAAGTCCCATATCTCGCGAACGGATTGACCTAACCCAAAAATTCCTATTGCATTTGAAAGTAGAAACTCGCCCGATTACAACGGTACGTGTATTTTTCCCCTAGGCCATTCTGGTTAAGCGATTGGAGCAGCAGAAGTGCGCAAAATTTGTTGTCTTGTCAACCATTTCTTAGCTTCAAAGTCCCATATCTCGCGAACGGATTGACCTAACCCAAAAATTCCTATTGCATTTGAAAGTAGAAACTCGCCCGATTACAACGGTACGTGTATTTTTCCCCTAGGCCATTCTGGTTAAGCGATTGGAGCAGCAGAAGTGCGAAAAATTTGTTGTCTTGTCAACCATTTCTTAACTTCAAAGTCCCTTATCTCGCGAACGGATTGACCGAACCCAAAAATTCCTATTGTATCCGAAAGTAGAAACTCGCCCGATTACAAAGGTATGCGTATTTTTTCCCTAGGGCATTCTGGTTAAGCGTTTGGAGCAGCAGATGTGCGAAAAATTTGTTGTCTTCTCAACCATTTCTTAGCTTCAAACTCTCATATCTCGCGAACGGATTGACCTATACCTAAAATTCCTATTGGATTTGAAAGTAGAAACTCGCCCGATTACAACGGTATGTGTATTTTTTCCCTAGAGCATTCTGGTTAAGCGTTTGGAGCAGCAGAATTGCGAAAAATTTTTTGCCTTCTCAACCATTTGTTGTCTTCAAACTCCCATATCTCGCGAACGGATTGACCTAACCCAAAAATTCCTTATGCATCTGAAAGTAGAAACTCGCCCGATTACAACGGTATGTGTATGTTTTCCCTAGCCCATTCTGGTTAAGCGTTTGGTGCAGCAGAATTGCGCAAAATTTGTTGTCTTCTAAACAATTTCTTAGCTTCAAACTCCCATATCTCGCTAACGGATTGACTTAACCGAAAAATTCCTATTGCGTCTGAAAGTAGAAACTCGCCCGATTACAACGGTACGTGTATTTTTCCCCTAGCCCATTCTGGTTAAGCGTTTGGAGCAGCAGAATTGCGAAAAATTTGTTGTCTTCTCAACCATTTCTTGGCTTCAAACTCCCATATCTCGCGAACGGATTGACCTATCCCTAAAATTCCTATTGGATTTGAAAGTAGAAACTCGCCCGATTACAACGGTATGTGTATTTTTTCCCTAGGGCATTCTGGTTAAGCGTTTGGAGCAGCAGAATTGCGAAAAATTTTTTGCCTTCTCAACCATTTGTTGTCTTCAAACTCCCATATCTCGCGAACGGATTGACCTAACCCAAAAATTCCTTATGCATCTGAAAGTAGAAACTCGCCCGATTACAACGGTATGTGTATGTTTTCCCTAGCCCATTCTGGTTAAGCGTTTGGTGCAGCAGAATTGCGAAAAATTTGTTGTCTTCTAAACAATTTCTTAGCTTCAAACTCCCATATCTCGCTAACGGATTGACTTAACCGAAAAATTCCTATTGCGTCTGAAAGTAGAAACTCGCCCGATTACAACGGTACGTGTATTTTTCCCCTAGCCCATTCTGGTTAAGCGTTTGGAGCAGCAGAATTGCGAAAAATTTGTTGTCTTCTCAACCATTTCTTGGCTTCAAACTCCCATATCTCGCGAACGGATTGACCTGACCCAAAAATTCCTGTTGCGTCTGAAAGTAGAAACTCGCCCGATTAGAACGGTATGTGTATTTTTTCACTAGGCCATTCTTGTTAAGAGTTTGGAGCAGCAGAATTGCGAAAAATTTGTTGTCTTCTCAACCATTTCTTGGCTTCAAACTCCCATATCTCGCGAACGGATTGACTTAACCCAAAAATTCCTGTTGCGTCTGAAAGTAGAAACTCGCCCGATTACAACGGTATGTGTATTTTTTCCCTAGCCCATTCTGGTTAAGCGTTTGGAGCAGCAGAATTGCGAAAAATTTGTTGTCTTCTCAAGCATTTCTTAGCTTCAAACTCTCATATCTCGCGAACGGATTGACCTAACCCAACAATTCCTGTTGCGTCTGAAAGTAGAAACTCGCCCGATTACAACGGTATGTGTATTTTTTCCCTAGGGCATTCTGGTTAAGCGTTTGGAGCAGCAGAATTGCGAAAAATTTTTTGCCTTCTCAACCATTTCTTGGCTTCAAACTCCCATATCTCGCGAACGGATTGACCTAACCCAAAAATTTCTTATGCATCTGAAAGTAGAAACTCGCCCGATTACAACGGTATGTGTATTTTTTCCCTAGGGCATTCTGGTTAAGCGATTGGAGCAGCAGAATTGCGAAAAATTTTTTGCCTTCTCAACCATTTGTTGTCTTCAAACTCCCATATCTCGCGAACGGATTGACCTAACCCAAAAATTCCTTATGCATCTGAAAGTAGAAACTCGCCCGATTACAACGGTATGTGTATGTTTTCCCTAGCCCATTCTGGTTAAGCGTTTTGTGCAGCAGAATTGCGAAAAATTTGTTGTCTTCTAAACAATTTCTTAGCTTCAAACTCCCATATCTCGCTAACGGATTGACTTAACCGAAAAATTCCTATTGCGTCTGAAAGTAGAAACTCGCCCGATTACAACGGTACGTGTATTTTTCCCCTAGGGCATTCTGGTTAAGCGATTGGAGCAGCAGAAGTGCGCAAAATTTGTTGTCTTGTCAACCATTTCTTAGCTTCAAAGTCCCATATCTCGCGAACGGATTGACCTAACCCAAAAATTCCTATTGCATTTGAAAGTAGAAACTCGCCCGATTACAACGGTACGTGTATTTTTCCCCTAGGCCATTCTGGTTAAGCGATTGGAGCAGCAGAAGTGCGAAAAATTTGTTGTCTTGTCAACCATTTCTTAACTTCAAAGTCCCTTATCTCGCGAACGGATTGACCGAACCCAAAAATTCCTATTGTATCCGAAAGTAGAAACTCGCCCGATTACAAAGGTATGCGTATTTCTTCCCTAGGGCATTCTGGTTAAGCGTTTGGAGCAGCAGATTTGCGAAAAATTTGTTGTCTTCTCAACCATTTCTTAGCTTCAAACTCTCATATCTCGCGAACGGATTGACCTATCCCTAAAATTCCTATTGGATTTGAAAGTAGAAACTCGCCCGATTACAACGGTATGTGTATTTTTTCCCTAGAGCATTCTGGTTAAGCGTTTGGAGCAGCAGAATTGCGAAAAATTTTTTGCCTTCTCAACCATTTGTTGTCTTCAAACTCCCATATCTCGCGAACGGATTGACCTAACCCAAAAATTCCTTATGCATCTGAAAGTAGAAACTCGCCCGATTACAACGGTATGTGTATGTTTTCCCTAGCCCATTCTGGTTAAGCGTTTGGTGCAGCAGAATTGCGAAAAATTTGTTGTCTTCTAAACAATTTCTTAGCTTCAAACTCCCATATCTCGCTAACGGATTGACTTAACCGAAAAATTCCTATTGCGTCTGAAAGTAGAAACTCGCCCGATTACAACGGTACGTGTATTTTTCCCCTAGCCCATTCTGGTTAAGCGTTTGGAGCAGCAGAATTGCGAAAAATTTGTTGTCTTCTCAACCATTTCTTGGCTTCAAACTCCCATATCTCGCGAACGGATTGACCTATCCCTAAAATTCCTATTGGATTTGAAAGTAGAAACTCGCCCGATTACAACGGTATGTGTATTTTTTCCCTAGGGCATTCTGGTTAAGCGTTTGGAGCAGCAGAATTGCGAAAAATTTTTTGCCTTCTCACCCATTTGTTGTCTTCAAACTCCCATATCTCGCGAACGGATTGACCTAACCCAAAAATTCCTTATGCATCTGAAAGTAGAAACTCGCCCGATTACAACGGTATGTGTATGTTTTCCCTAGCCCATTCTGGTTAAGCGTTTGGTGCAGCAGAATTGCGAAAAATTTGTTGTCTTCTAAACAATTTCTTAGCTTCAAACTCCCATATCTCGCTAACGGATTGACTTAACCGAAAAATTCCTATTGCGTCTGAAAGTAGAAACTCGCCCGATTACAACGGTACGTGTATTTTTCCCCTAGCCCATTCTGGTTAAGCGTTTGGAGCAGCAGAATTGCGAAAAATTTGTTGTCTTCTCAACCATTTCTTGGCTTCAAACTCCCATATCTCGCGAACGGATTGACCTAACCCAAAAATTCCTGTTGCGTCTGAAAGTAGAAACTCGCCCGATTAGAACGGTATGTGTATTTTTTCACTAGGCCATTCTTGTTAAGAATTTGGAGCAGCAGAATTGCGAAAAATTTGTTGTCTTCTCAACCATTTCTTGGCTTCAAACTCCCATATCTCGCGAATGGATTGACTTAACCCAAAAATTCCTGTTGCGTCTGAAAGTAGAAACTCGCCCGATTACAACGGTATGTGTATTTTTTCCCTAGCCCATTCTGGTTAAGCGTTTGGAGCAGCAGAATTGCGAAAAATTTGTTGTCTTCTCAAGCATTTCTTAGCTTCAAACTCTCATATCTCGCGAACGGATTGACCTAACCCAACAATTCCTGTTGCGTCTGAAAGTAGAAACTCGCCCGATTACAACGGTATGTGTATTTTTTCCCTAGGGCATTCTGGTTAAGCGATTGGAGCAGCAGAATTGCGAAAAATTTTTTGCCTTCTCAACCATTTGTTGTCTTCAAACTCCCATATCTCGCGAACGGATTGACCTAACCCAAAAATTCCTTATGCATCTGAAAGTAGAAACTCGCCCGATTACAACGGTATGTGTATGTTTTCCCTAGCCCATTCTGGTTAAGCGTTTGGTGCAGCAGAATTGCGAAGAATTTGTTGTCTTCTAAACAATTTCTTAGCTTCAAACTCCCATATCTCGCTAACGGATTGACTTAACCGAAAAATTCCTGTTGCGTCTGAAACTAGAAACTCGCCCGATTACAACGGTACGTGTATTTTTCCCCTAGCCCATTCTGGTTAAGCGTTTAGAGCAGCAGAATTGCGAAAAATTTTTTGCCTTCTCAAACATTTGTTGTCTTCAAACTCCCATATCTCGCGAACGGATTGACCTAACCCAAAAATTCTTTATGCATCTGAAAGTAGAAACTCGCCCGATTACAACGGTACGTGTATTTTTCCCCTAGGGCATTCTGGTTAAGCGATTGGAGCAGCAGAAGTGCGCAAAATTTGTTGTCTTGTCAACCATTTCTTAGCTTCAAAGTCCCATATCTCGCGAAAGGATTGACCTAACCCAAAAATTCCTATTGCATTTGAAAGTAGAAACTCGCCCGATTACAACGGTACGTGTATTTTTCCCCTAGGCCATTCTGGTTAAGCGATTGGAGCAGCAGAAGTGCGAAAAATTTGTTGTCTTGTCAACCATTTCTTAACTTCAAAGTCCCTTATCTCGCGAACGGATTGACCGAACCCAAAAATTCCAATTGTATCCGAAAGTAGAAACTCGCCCGATTACAAAGGTATGCGTATTTTTTCCCTAGGGCATTCTGGTTAAGCGTTTGGAGCAGCAGATTTGCGAAAAATTTGTTGTCTTCTCAACCATTTCTTAGCTTCAAACTCTCATATCTCGCGAACGGATTGACCTATCCCTAAAATTCCTATTGGATTTGAAAGTAGAAACTCGCCCGATTACAACGGTATGTGTATTTTTTCCCTAGAGCATTCTGGTTAAGCGTTTGGTGCAGCAGAATTGCGAAAAATTTGTTGTCTTCTAAACAATTTCTTAGCTTCAAACTCCCATATCTCGCTAACGGATTGACTTAACCGAAAAATTCCTATTGCGTCTGAAAGTAGAAACTCGCCCGATTACAACGGTACGTGTATTTTTCCCCTAGCCCATTCTGGTTAAGCGTTTGGAGCAGCAGAATTGCGAAAAATTTGTTGTCTTCTCAACCATTTCTTGGCTTCAAACTCCCATATCTCGCGAACGGATTGACCTAACCCAAAAATTCCTGTTGCGTCTGAAAGTAGAAACTCGCCCGATTAGAACGGTATGTGTATTTTTTCACTAGGCCATTCTTGTTAAGAGTTTGGAGCAGCAGAATTGCGAAAAATTTGTTGTCTTCCCAACCATTTCTTGGCTTCAAACTCCCATATCTCGCGAACGGATTGACTTAACCCAAAAATTCCTGTTGCGTCTGAAAGTAGAAACTCGCCCGATTACAACGGTATGTGTATTTTTTCCCTAGCCCATTCTGGTTAAGCGTTTGGAGCAGCAGAATTGCGAAAAATTTGTTGTCTTCTCAAGCATTTCTTAGCTTCAAACTCTGATATCTCGCGAACGGATTGACCTAACCCAAAAATTCCTGTTGCGTCTGAAAGTAGAAACTCGCCCGATTACAATCGTATGTGTATTTTTTCCCTAGGCCATTCTGGTTAAGCGTTTGGAGCAGCAGATTTGCGAAAAATTTGTTGTCGTCTCAACCATTTCTTAGCTTCAAACTCTCATATCTCGCGAACGGATTGACCTGACCCAAAAATTCCTATTGCATTTGAAAGTAGAAACTCGCCCGATTACAACGGTATGCGTATTTTTTCCCTAGGCCATTCTGGTTAAGCGTTTGGAGCAGCAGAATTGCGAAAAATTTTTTGCCTTCTCAACCATTTCTTGTATTCAAACTCCCATATCTCGCGAACGGATTGTCCTAACCCAAAAATTCCTATTGCGTCTGAAAGTAGAAACTCGCCCGATTACAACGGTACGTGTATTTTTCCCCTAGGCCATTCTGGTTAAGCGATTGGAGCAGCAGAATTACGAAAAATTTGTTGTCTTGTCAACCATTTCTTAGCTTCAAAGTCCCATTTCTCGCGAACGGATTGACCTAACCCAAAAATTCCTATTGCATTTGACAGTAGAAACTCGCCCGATTACAACGGTATGTGTATTTTTTCCCTAGGGCATTCTGGTTAAGCGTTTGGAGCAGCAGAATTGCGAAAAATTTTTTGCCTTCTCAACCATTTCTTGTCTTCAAACTCCCATATCTCGCGAACGGATTGACCTAACCCAAAAATTCCTTATGCACCTGAAAGTAGAAACTCGCACGATTACAACGGTACGTGTATTTTTCCCCTAGGGCATTCTGGTTAAACGATTGGAGCAGCAGAAGTGCGAAAAATTTGTTGTCTTGTGAACCATTTCTTAGCTTCAAAGTCCCATATCTCGCGAACGGATTGACCGAACCCAAAAACTCCTATTTTAATTGAATGTAGAAACTCGCCGGATTACAACGGTTTGTGTATTTTTTCCCCAGCCCATTCTGGTTAAGCGTTTGGTGCAGCAGAATTGCGAAAAATTTGTTGTCTTCTAAACCATTTCTTAGCTTCAAACTCCCATATCTCGCGAACGGATTGACTTAACCGAAAAATTCCTATTGCGTCTGAAAGTAGAAACTCGCCCGATTACAACGGTATGTGTATTTTTTCCCTAGGGCATTCTGGTTAAGCGTTTGGAGCAGCAGAATTGCGAAAAATTTTTTGCCTTCTCAACCATTTCTTGCTTTCAAACTCCCATATCTCGCGAACGGATTGACCTAACTCAAAAATTCCTTATGCACCTGAAAGTAGAAACTCGCACGATTACAACGGTACGTGTATTTTTCCCCTAGGCCATTCTGGTTAAGCGATTGGAGCAGCAGAAGTGCGAAAAATTTGTTGTCTTCTCAACCATTTCTTAGCTTCAAACTCTCATATCTCGCGAACGGATTGACCTAATCCAAAAATTCGTATTGCATTTGAAAGTAGAAACTCGCCCGATTACAACGGTATGTGTATTTTTTCCCTAGGCCATTCTGGTTAAGCGTTTGGAGCAGCAGAATTGCGAAAAATTTTTTGCCTTCTCAACCATTTCTTAGCTTCAAACTCTCATATCTCGCGAACGGATTGACCTATCCCTAAAATTCCTATTGGATTTGAAAGTAGAAACTCGCCCGATTACAACGGTATGTGTATTTTTTCCCTAGAGCATTCTGGTTAAGCGTTTGGAGCAGCAGAATTGCGAAAAATTTGTTGTCTTGTCAACCATTTCTTAGCTTCGAAGTCCCATATCTCGCGAACGGATTGACCTAACCCAAAAGTTCCTTTTGCGTCTGAAAGTAGAAACTCGCCCGATTACAACGGTATGTGTATTTTTTCCCTAGGCCATTCTGGTTAAGCGTTTGGAGCAGCAGATTTGCGAAAAATTTGTTGTCTTCTCAACCATTTCTTAGCTTCAAGGTCCCATATCTCGCGAAAGGATTGACCTAACCCAAAAATTCCTATTGCATTTGAAAGTAGAAACTCGCCCGATTACAACGGTACGTGTATTTTTCCCCTAGGCCATTCTGGTTAAGCGATTGGAGCAGCAGAAGTGCGAAAAATTTGTTGTCTTGTCAACCATTTCTTAACTTCAAAGTCCCTTATCTCGCGAACGGATTGACCGAACCCAAAAATTCCTATTGTATCCGAAAGTAGAAACTCGCCCGATTACAAAGGTATGTGTATTTTTTCCCTAGGGCATTCTGGTTAAGCGTTTGGAGCAGCAGATTTGCGAAAAATTTGTTGTCTTCTCAACCATTTCTTAGCTTCAAACTCTCATATCTCGCGAACGGATTGACCTATCCCTAAAATTCCTATTGGATTTGAAAGTAGAAACTCGCCCGATTACAACGGTATGTGTATTTTTTCCCTAGAGCATTCTGGTTAAGCGTTTGGAGCAGCAGAATTGCGAAAAATTTTTTGCCTTCTCAACTATTTGTTGTCTTCAAACTCCCATATCTCGCGAACGGATTGACCTAACCCAAAAATTCCTTATGCATCTGAAAGTAGAAACTCGCCCGATTACAACGGTATGTGTATGTTTTCCCTAGCCCATTCTGGTTAAGCGTTTGGTGCAGCAGAATTGCGAAAAATTTGTTGTCTTCTAAACAATTTCTTAGCTTCAAACTCCCATATCTCGCTAACGGATTGACTTAACCGAAAAATTCCTATTGCGTCTGAAAGTAGAAACTCGCCCGATTACAACGGTACGTGTATTTTTCCCCTAGCCCATTCTGGTTAAGCGTTTGGAGCAGCAGAATTGCGAAAAATTTGTTGTCTTCTCAACCATTTCTTGGCTTCAAACTCCCATATCTCGCGAACGGATTGACCTAACCCAAAAATTCCTGTTGCGTCTGAAAGTAGAAACTCGCCCGATTAGAACGGTATGTGTATTTTTTCACTAGGCCATTCTTGTTAAGAGTTTGGAGCAGCAGAATTGCGAAAAATTTGTTGTCTTCTCAACCATTTCTTGGCTTCAAACTCCCATATCTCGCGAACGGATTGACTTAACCCAAAAATTCCTGTTGCGTCTGAAAGTAGAAACTCGCCCGATTACAACGGTATGTGTATTTTTTCCCTAGCCCATTCTGGTTAAGAGTTTGGAGCAGCAGAATTGCGAAAAATTTGTTGTCTTCTCAAGCATTTCTTAGCTTCAAACTCTGATATCTCGCGAACGGATTGACCTAACCCAAAAATTCCTGTTGCGTCTGAAAGTAGAAACTCGCCCGATTACAATCGTATGTGTATTTTTTCCCTAGGCCATTCTGGTTAAGCGTTTGGAGCAGCAGATTTGCGAAAAATTTGTTGTCCTCTCAACCATTTCTTAGCTTCAAACTCTCATATCTCGCGAACGGATTGACCTGACCCAAAAATTCCTATTGCATTTGAAAGTAGAAACTCGCCCGATTACAACGGTATGCGTATTTTTTCCCTAGGCCATTCTGGTTAAGCGTTTGGAGCAGCAGAATTGCGAAAATTTTTTTGCCTTCTCAACCATTTCTTGGATTCAAACTCCCATATCTCGCGAACGGATTGTCCTAACCCAAAAATTCCTATTGCGTCTGAAAGTAGAAACTCGCCCGATTACAACGGTACGTGTATTTTTCCCCTAGGCCATTCTGGTTAAGCGATTGGAGCAGCAGAATTACGAAAAATTTGTTGTCTTGTCAACCATTTCTTAGCTTCAAAGTCCCATATCTCGTGAACGGATTGACCTAACCCAAAAATTCCTATTGCATTTGACAGTAGAAACTCGCCCGATTACAACGGTATGTGTATTTTTTCCCTAGGGCATTCTGGTTAAGCGTTTGGAGCAGCAGAATTGCGAAAAATTTTTTGCCTTCTCAACCATTTCTTGTCTTCAAACTCCCATATCTCGCGAACGGATTGACCTAACCCAAAAATTCCTTATGCACCTGAAAGTAGAAACTCGCACGATTACAACGGTACGTGTATTTTTCCCCTAGGGCATTCTGGTTAAACGATTGGAGCAGCAGAAGTGCGAAAAATTTGTTGTCTTGTGAACCATTTCTTAGCTTCAAAGTCCCATATCTCGCGAACGGATTGACCGAACCCAAAAATTCCTATTTTAATTGAATGTAGAAACTCGCCGGATTACAACGGTTTGTGTATTTTTTCCCCAGCCCATTCTGGTTAAGCGTTTGGTGCAGCAGAATTGCGAAAAATTTGTTGTCTTCTAAACCATTTCTTAGCTTCAAACTCCCATATCTCGCGAACGGATTGACTTAACCGAAAAATTCCTATTGCGTCTGAAAGTAGAAACTCGCCCGATTACAACGGTATGTGTATTTTTTCCCTAGGGCATTCTGGTTAAGCGTTTGGAGCAGCAGAATTGCGAAAAATTTTTTGCCTTCTCAACCATTTCTTAGCTTCAAACTCCCATATCTCGCGAACGGATTGACCTAACCCAAAAATTCCTGTTGCGTCTGAAAGTAGAAACTCGCCCGATTACAACGGCATGTGTATTTTTCCCCTAGGCCATTCTGGTTAAGCGATTGGAGCAGCAGAATTGCGAAAAATTTGTTGTCTTGTCAACCATTTCTTAGCTTCGAAGTCCCATATCTCGCGAACGGATTGACCTAACCCAAAAGTTCCTTTTGCGTCTGAAAGTAGAAACTCGCCCGATTACAACGGTATGTGTATTTTTTCCCTAGGCCATTCTGGTTAAGCGTTTGGAGCAGCAGAATTGCGAAAAATTTTTTGCCTTCTCAACCATTTCTTGGCTTCAAACTCCCATGTCTCGCGAACGGATTGACCTAACCCAAAAATTCCTTATGCATCTGAAAGTAGAAACTCGCCCGGTTACAAAGGTACGTGTATTTTTCCCCTAGGCCATTCTGGTTAAGCGATTGGAGCAGCAGAAGTGCGAAAAATTTGTTGTCTTGTCAACCATTTCTTAGCTTCAAAGTCCCATATCTCGCGAACGGATTGACCAAACCCAAAAATTCCTATTGTATCTAAAAGTAGAAACCCGACCGATTACAACGGTATGCGTATTTTTTCCCTTGGCCATTCTGGTTAAGCGTTTGGAGCAGCAGATTTGCGAAAAATTTGTTGTCTTCTCAACCATTTCTTAGCTTCAAACTCTCATATCTCGCGAACGGATTGTCCTAACCCAAAAATTCGTATTGCATTTGAAAGTAGAAACTCGCCCGATTACAACGGTATGTGTATTTTTCCCCTAGGACATTCTGGTTAAGCGATTGGAGCAGCAGAATTGCGAAAAATTTGTTGTCTTGTCAACCATTTCTTAGCTTCAAAGTCCCATATCTCGCGAACGGATTGAACTAACCCAAAAATTCCTATTGCATTTGAAAGTAGAAACTCGCCCGATTACAACGGTTCGTGTATTTTTCCCCTAGGCCATTCTGGTTAAGCGATTGGAGCAGCAGAAGTGCGAAAAATTTGTTGTCTTGTCAACCATTTCTTAGCTTCAAAGTCCCATATCTCGCGAACGGATTGTCCTAACCCAAAAATTCCTATTGCATCTGAAAGTAGAAGCTCGCCCGATTACAACGGTATGTGTATTTTTTCCCTAGGGCATTCTGGTTAAGCGTTTGGAGCAGCAGAATTGCGAAAAATTTTTTGCCTTCTCAACCATTTCTTAGCTTCAAACTCCCACATCTCCCGAACGGATTGACCTAACCGAAAAATTCCTATTGCGTCTGAAAGTAGAAACTCGCCCGATTACAACGGCATGTGTATTTTTCCCCTAGGCCATTCTGGTTAAGCGATTGGAGCAGCAGAATTGCGAAAAATTTGTTGTCTTGTCAACCATTTCTTAGCTTCGAAGTCCCATATCTCGCGAACGGATTGACCTAACCCAAAAGTTCCTTTTGCGTCTGAAAGTAGAAACTCGCCCGATTACAACGGTATGTGTATTTTTTCCCTAGGGCATTCTGGTTAAGCGTTTGGAGCAGCAGAATTGCGAAAAATTTTTTGCCTTCTCAACCATTTCTTGCTTTCAAACTCCCATATCTCGCGAACGGATTGACCTAACCCAAAAATTCCTTATGCACCTGAAAGTAGAAACTCGCACGATTACAACGGTACGTGTATTTTTCCCCTAGGCCATTCTGGTTAAGCGATTGGAGCAGCAGAAGTGCGAAAAATTTGTTGTCTTCTCAACCATTTCTTAGCTTCAAACTCTCATATCTCGCGAACGGATTGACCTAATCCAAAAATTCGTATTGCATTTGAAAGTAGAAACTCGCCCGATTACAACGGTATGTGTATTTTTTCCCTAGGCCATTCTGGTTAAGCGTTTGGAGCAGCAGAATTGCGAAAAATTTTTTGCCTTCTCAACCATTTCTTAGCTTCAAACTCCCATATCTCGCGAACGGATTGACCTAACCCAAAAATTCCTGTTGCGTCTGAAAGTAGAAACTCGCCCGATTACAACGGCATGTGTATTTTTCCCCTAGGCCATTCTGGTTAAGCGATTGGAGCAGCAGAATTGCGAAAAATTTGTTGTCTTGTCAACCATTTCTTAGCTTCGAAGTCCCATATCTCGCGAACGGATTGACCTAACCCAAAAGTTCCTTTTGCGTCTGAAAGTAGAAACTCGCCCGATTACAACGGTATGTGTATTTTTTCCCTAGGCCATTCTGGTTAAGCGTTTGGAGCAGCAGAATTGCGAAAAATTTTTTGCCTTCTCAACCATTTCTTGGCTTCAAACTCCCATGTCTCGCGAACGGATTGACCTAACCCAAAAATTCCTTATGCATCTGAAAGTAGAAACTCGCCCGGTTACAAAGGTACGTGTATTTTTCCCCTAGGCCATTCTGGTTAAGCGATTGGAGCAGCAGAAGTGCGAAAAATTTGTTGTCTTGTCAACCATTTCTTAGCTTCAAAGTCCCATATCTCGCGAACGGATTGACCAAACCCAAAAATTCCTATTGTATCTGAAAGTAGAAACCCGACCGATTACAACGGTATGCGTATTTTTTCCCTTGGCCATTCTGGTTAAGCGTTTGGAGCAGCAGAATTGCGAAAAATTTGTTGTCTTGTCAACCATTTCTTAGCTTCAAAGTCCCATATCTCGCGAACGGATTGACCTAACCCAGAAATTCCTATTGCATTTGAAAGTAGAAACTCGCCCGATTACAACGGTTCGTGTATTTTTCCCCTAGGCCATTCTGGTTTAGCGATTGGAGCAGCAGAAGTGCGAAAAATTTGTTGTCTTGTCAACCATTTCTTAGCTTCAAAGTCCCATATCTCGCGAACGGATTGACCTAACCCAAAAATTCCTATTGCATTTGAAAGTAGAAGCTCGCCCGATTACAACGGTATGTGTATTTTTTCCCTAGGGCATTCTGGTTAAGCGTTTGGAGCAGCAGAATTGCGAAAAATTTTTTGCCTTCTCAACCATTTCTTAGCTTCAAACTCCCACATCTCCCGAACGGATTGACCTAACCGAAAAATTCCTATTGCGTCTGAAAGTAGAAACTCGCCCGATTACAACGGTACGTGTATTTTTTCCCCAGCCCATTCTGGTTAAGCGATTGGAGCAGCAGAAGTGCGAAAAATTTGTTGTCTTGTCAACCATTTCTTAGCTTCAAAGTCCCATATCTCGCGAACGGATTGACCGAACCCAAAAATTCCTATTGTATCTGAAAGTAGAATCTCGCCCGATTACAACGGTATGTGTATTTTTTCCCTAGGCCATTCTGGTTAAGCGTTTGGAGCAGCAGAATTGCGAAAAATTTTTTGCCTTCTCAACCATTTCTTGGCTTCAAACTCCCATATCTCGCGAACGGATTGACCTAACCCAAAATTTCCTGTTGCGTCTGAAAGTAGAAACTCGCCCGATTACAACGGTATGTGTATTTTTTCCATAGGCCATTCTGGTTAAGCGTTTGGAGCAGCAGAATTGCGAAAAATTTTTTGCCTTCTCAACCATTTCATGGCTTCAAACTCCCATACCTCGCGAACGGATTGTCCTAACCCAAAAATTCCTATTGCATCTGAAAGTAGAAGCTCGCCCGATTACAACGGTATGTGTATTTTTTCCCTAGGGCATTCTGGTTAAGAGTTTGGAGCAGTAGAATTGCGAAAAATTTTTTGCCTTCTCAACCATTTCTTGGCTTCAAACTCCCATATCTCGCGAACGGATTGACCTAACCGAAAAATTCCTATTGCGTCTGAAAGTAGAAACTCGCCCGATTACAACGGTGTGCGTATTTTTTCCCTAGGCCATTCTGGTTAAGCGTTTGGAGCAGCAGAATTGCGAAAAATTTTTTGCCTTCTCAACCATTTCTTGGCTTCAAACTCCCATGTCTCGCGAACGGATTGTCCTAAACCAAAAATTCCTTATGCATCTGAAAGTAGAAACTCGCCCGGTTAAAACGGTACGTGTATTTTTCCCCTAGGCCATTCTGGTTAAGCGATTGGAGCAGCAGAAGTGCGAAAAATTTGTTGTCTTCTCAACCATTTCTTAGCTTCAAACTCTCATATCTCGCGAACGGATTAACCTAACCCAAAAATTCCTGTTGCGTCTGAAAGTAGAAACTCGCCCGATTACAACGGTATGTGTATTTTTACCCTAGGCCATTCTGGTTAAGCGTTTGGAGCAGCAGAATTGCGAAAAATTGTTTGCCTTCTCAACCATTTCTTGGCTTCAAACTCCCATATCTCGCGAACGGATTGACCTAACCCAAAAATTCCTGTTGCGTCTGAAAGTAGAAGCTCGCCCGATTACAACGGTATGTGTATTTTTTCCCTAGGCCATTCTGGTTAAGCGTTTGGAGCAGCAGAATTGCGAAAAATTTTTTGCCTTCTCAAACTTTTCTTGGCTTCAAACTCCCATATCTCGCGAACGGATTGACCTAACCCAAAAATTCCTGTTGCGTCTGAAAGTAGAAGCTCGCCCGGTTACAACGGTATGTGTATTTTTTCCCTAGGCCGTTCTGGGTAAGCGTTTGGAGCAGCAGAATTGCGAAAAATTTTTTGCCTTCTCAACCATTTCTTCGCTTCAAACTCCCATATCTCGCGAACGGATTGTCCTAACCCAAAAATTCCTATTGCATCTGAAAGTAGAAACTCGCCCGTTTACAACGGTATGTGTATTTTTCCCCTAGGCCATTCTGGTTAAGCGATTGGAGCAGTAGAATTGCGAAAAATTTTTTTCCTTCTCAACCATTTCTTGGCTTCAAACTCCCATATCTCGCGAACGGATTGACATAACCGAAAAATTCCTATTGCGTCTGAAAGTAGAAACTCGCCCGATTACAACGGTACGTGTATTTTTCGCCTAGGCCATTCTGGTTAAGCGATTGGAGCAGCAGAAGTGCGAAAAATTTGTTGTCTCCTCAACCATTTCTTAGCTTCAAACTCTCATATCACGCGAACGGATTGACCTAATCCAAAAATTGGTATTGCATTTGAAAGTAGAAACTCGCCCGATTACAACGGTACGTGTATTTTTCCCCTAGGCCATTCTGGTTAAGCGTTTGGAGCAGCAGAAGTGCGAAAAATTTTTTGCCTTCTCAACCATTTCTTAGCTTCAAACTCCCATATCTCGCGAACGGATTAACCTAACCCAAAAATTCCTGTTGCGTCTGAAAGTAGAAACTCGCCCGATTACAACGGTATGTGTATTTTTCCCCTAGGCCATTCTGGTTAAGCGATTGGAGCAGCAGAATTGCGAAAAATTTGTTGTCTTGTCAACCATTTGTTAGCTTCAAAGTCCCATATCTCGCGAACGGATTGACCTAACCCAAAAATTCCTATTGCATTTGAAAGTAGAAACTCGCCCGATTACAACGGTTCTTGTATTTTTCCCCTAGGCCATTCTGGTTAAGCGATTGGAGCAGCAGAAGTGCGAAAAATTTGTTGTCTTGTCAACCATTTCTTAGCTTCAAAGTCCCATATCTCGCGAACGGATTGACCGAACCCAAAAATTCCTATTGTATCTGAAAGTAGAAACTCGCCCGATTACAACGGTATGTGTATTTTTTCCCTAGGCCATTCTGGTTAAGCGTTTGGAGCAGCAGAATTGCGAAAAATTTTTTGCCTTCTCAACCATTTCTTGGCTTCAAACTCCCATATCTCGCGAACGGATTGACCTAACCCAAAAATTCCTGTTGCGTCTGAAAGTAGAAGCTCGCCCGATTACAACGGTATGTGTATTTTTTCCCTAGGCCATTCTGGTTAAGCGTTTGGAGCAGCAGAATTGCGAAAAATTTTTTGCCTTCTCAACCATTTCTTCGCTTCAAACTCCCATATCTCGCGAACGGATTGTCCTAACCCAAAAATTCCTATTGCATCTGAAAGTAGAAACTCGCCCGTTTACAACGGTATGTGTATTTTTCCCCTAGGGCATTCTGGTTAAGCGATTGGAGCAGTAGAATTGCGAAAAATTTTTTGCCTTCTCAACCATTTCTTGTCTTCAAACTCCCATATCTCGCGAACGGATTGACCTAACCGAAAAATTCCTATTGCGTCTGAAAGTAGAAACTCGCCCGATTACAACGGTACGTGTATTTTTCCCCTAGGCCATTCTGGTTAAGCGATTGGAGCAGCAGAACTGCGAAAAATTTGTTGTCTTCTCAACCATTTCTTAGCTTCAAACTCTCATATCTCGCGAACGGATTGACCTAATCCAAAAATTCGTATTGCATTTGAAAGTAGAAACTCGCCCGATTACAACGGTATGTGTATTTTTTCCCTAGGCCATTCTGGTTAAGCGTTTGGAGCAGCAGAATTGCGAAAAATTTTTTGCCTTCTCAACCATTTCTTATTGTTAGCTTCAAACTCCCATATCTCGCGAACGGATTGACATAACCCAAAAATTCCTGTTGCGTCTGAGAGTAGAAACTCGCCCGATTACAACGGTATGTGTATTTTTTCCCTAGGCCATTCTGGTTAAGCGTTTGGAGCAGCAGAATTGCGAAAAATTTTTTGCCTTCTCAACCATTTCTTGGCTTCAAACTCCCATATCTCGCGAACGGATTGACCAAACCGAAAAATTCCTATTGCGTCTGAAGGTAGAAACTCGCCCGATTACAACGGTACGTGTATTTTTTCCCCAGCCCATTCTGGTTAAGCGTTTGGAGCAGCAGAATTGCGAAAAATTTGTTGTCTTCTCAACCATTTCTTAGCTTCAAACTCTCATATCTCGCGAACGGATTGACCTAATCCAAAAATTCGTATTGCATTTGAAAGTAGAAACTCGCCCGATTACAACGGTATGTGTATTTTTTCCCTAGGCCATTCTGGTTAAGCGTTTGGAGCAGCAGAATTGCGAAAAATTTTTTGCCTTCTCAACCATTTCTTAGCTTCAAACTCCCATATCTCGTGAACGGATTAACCTAACCCAAAAATTCCTGTTGCGTCTGAAAGTAGAAACTCGCCCGATTACAACGGTATGTGTATTTTTCCCCTAGGCCATTCTGGTTAAGCGATTGCAGCAGCAGAATTGCGAAAAATTTGTTGTCTTGTCAACCATTTCTTAGCTTCAAAGTCCCATATCTCGCGAACGGATTGACCTAACCCAAAAATTCCTATTGCATTTGAAAGTAGAATCCCGCCCGATTACAACGGTTCTTGTATTTTTGCCCTAGGCCATTCTGGTTAAGCGATTGGAGCAGCAGAAGTGCGAAAAATTTGTTGTCTTGTCAACCATTTCTTAGCTTCAAAGTCCCATATCTCGCGAACGGATTGACCGAACCCAAAAATTCCTATTGTATCTGAAAGTAGAAACTCGCCCGATTACAACGGTATGTGTATTTTTTCCCTAGGCCATTCTGGTTAAGCGTTTGGAGCAGCAGAATTGCGAAAAATTTTTTGCCTTCTCAACCATTTCTTATTGTTAGCTTCAAACTCCCATATCTCGCGAACGGATTGACACAACCCAAAAATTCCTGTTGCGTCTGAAAGTAGAAACTCGCCCGATTACAACGGTATGTGTATTTTTCCCCTAGGCCATTCTGGTTAAGCGTTTGGAGCAGCAGAATTGCGAAAAATTTTTTGCCTTCTCAACCATTTCTTGGCTTCAAACTCCCATATCTCGCGAACGGATTGACCTAACCCAAAAATTCCTGTTGCGCCTGAAAGTAGAAGCTCGCCCGATTACAACGGTATGTGTATTTTTTCCCTAGGCCATTCTGGTTAAGCGTTTGGAGCAGCAGAATTGCGAAAAATTTTTTGCCTTCTCAACCATTTCTTCGCTTCAAACTCCCATATCTCGCGAACGGATTGTCCTAACCCAAAAATTCCTATTGCATCTGAAAGTAGAAACTCGCCCGTTTACAACGGTATGTGTATTTTTCCCCTAGGCCATTCTGGTTAAGCGATTGGAGCAGTAGAATTGCGAAAAATTTTTTGCCTTCTCAACCATTTCTTGGCTTCAAACTCCCATATCTCGCGAACGGATTGACCTAACCGAAAAATTCCTATTGCGTCTGAAAGTAGAAACTCGCCCGATTACAACGGTACGTGTATTTTTCCCCTAGGCCATTCTGGTTAAGCGATTGGAGCAGCAGAAGTGCGAAAAATTTGTTGTCTTGTCAACCATTTCTTAGCTTCAAAGTCCCATATCTCGCGAACGGATTGACCAAACCCAAAAATTCCTATTGTATCTGAAAGTAGAAACCCGACCGATTACAACGGTATGCGTATTTTTTCCCTTGGCCATTCTGGTTAAGCGTTTGGAGCAGCAGATTTGCGAAAAATTTGTTGTCTTCTCAACCATTTCTTAGCTTCAAACTCTCATATCTCGCGAACGGATTGTCCTAACCCAAAAATTCGTATTGCATTTGAAAGTAGAAACTCGCCCGATTACAACGGTATGTGTATTTTTCCCCTAGGACATTCTGGTTAAGCGATTGGAGCAGCAGAATTGCGAAAAATTTGTTGTCTTGTCAACCATTTCTTAGCTTCAAAGTCCCATATCTCGCGAACGGATTGAACTAACCCAAAAATTCCTATTGCATTTGAAAGTAGAAACTCGCCCGATTACAACGGTTCGTGTATTTTTCCCCTAGGCCATTCTGGTTAAGCGATTGGAGCAGCAGAAGTGCGAAAAATTTGTTGTCTTGTCAACCATTTCTTAGCTTCAAAGTCCCATATCTCGCGAACGGATTGTCCTAACCTAAAAATTCCTATTGCATCTGAAAGTAGAAGCTCGCCCGATTACAACGGTATGTGTATTTTTTCCCTAGGGCATTCTGGTTAAGCGTTTGGAGCAGCAGAATTGCGAAAAATTTTTTGCCTTCTCAACCATTTCTTAGCTTCAAACTCCCACATCTCCCGAACGGATTGACCTATCCGAAAAATTCCTATTGCGTCTGAAAGTAGAAACTCGCCCGATTACAACGGCATGTGTATTTTTCCCCTAGGCCATTCTGGTTATGCGATTGGAGCAGCAGAATTGCGAAAAATTTGTTGTCTTGTCAACCATTTCTTAGCTTCGAAGTCCCATATCTCGCGAACGGATTGACCTAACCCAAAAGTTCCTTTTGCGTCTGAAAGTAGAAACTCGCCCGATTACAACGGTATGTGTATTTTTTCCCTAGGGCATTCTGGTTAAGCGTTTGGAGCAGCAGAATTGCGAAAAATTTTTTGCCTTCTCAACCATTTCTTGCTTTCAAACTCCCATATCTCGCGAACGGATTGACCTAACCCAAAAATTCCTTATGCACCTGAAAGTAGAAACTCGCACGATTACAACGGTACGTGTATTTTTCCCCTAGGCCATTCTGGTTAAGCGATTGGAGCAGCAGAAGTGCGAAAAATTTGTTGTCTTCTCAACCATTTCTTAGCTTCAAACTCTCATATCTCGCGAACGGATTGACCTAATCCAAAAATTCGTATTGCATTTGAAAGTAGAAACTCGCCCGATTACAACGGTATGTGTATTTTTTCCCTAGGCCATTCTGGTTAAGCGTTTGGAGCAGCAGAATTGCGAAAAATTTTTTGCCTTCTCAACCATTTCTTAGCTTCAAACTCCCATATCTCGCGAACGGATTGACCTAACCCAAAAATTCCTGTTGCGTCTGAAAGTAGAAACTCGCCCGATTACAACGGCATGTGTATTTTTCCCCTAGGCCATTCTGGTTAAGCGATTGGAGCAGCAGAATTGCGAAAAATTTGTTGTCTTGTCAACCATTTCTTAGCTTCGAAGTCCCATATCTCGCGAACGGATTGACCTAACCCAAAAGTTCCTTTTGCGTCTGAAAGTAGAAACTCGCCCGATTACAACGGTATGTGTATTTTTTCCCTAGGCCATTCTGGTTAAGCGTTTGGAGCAGCAGAATTGCGAAAAATTTTTTGCCTTCTCAACCATTTCTTGGCTTCAAACTCCCATGTCTCGCGAACGGATTGACCTAACCCAAAAATTCCTTATGCATCTGAAAGTAGAAACTCGCCCGGTTACAAAGGTACGTGTATTTTTCCCCTAGGCCATTCTGGTTAAGCGATTGGAGCAGCAGAAGTGCGAAAAATTTGTTGTCTTGTCAACCATTTCTTAGCTTCAAAGTCCCATATCTCGCGAACGGATTGACCAAACCCAAAAATTCCTATTGTATCTGAAAGTAGAAACCCGACCGATTACAACGGTATGCGTATTTTTTCCCTTGGCCATTCTGGTTAAGCGTTTGGAGCAGCAGAATTGCGAAAAATTTGTTGTCTTGTCAACCATTTCTTAGCTTCAAAGTCCCATATCTCGCGAACGGATTGACCTAACCCAGAAATTCCTATTGCATTTGAAAGTAGAAACTCGCCCGATTACAACGGTTCGTGTATTTTTCCCCTAGGCCATTCTGGTTAAGCGATTGGAGCAGCAGAAGTGCGAAAAATTTGTTGTCTTGTCAACCATTTCTTAGCTTCAAAGTCCCATATCTCGCGAACGGATTGACCTAACCCAAAAATTCCTATTGCATTTGAAAGTAGAAGCTCGCCCGATTACAACGGTATGTGTATTTTTTCCCTAGGGCATTCTGGTTAAGCGTTTGGAGCAGCAGAATTGCGAAAAATTTTTTGCCTTCTCAACCATTTCTTAGCTTCAAACTCCCACATCTCCCGAACGGATTGACCTAACCGAAAAATTCCTATTGCGTCTGAAAGTAGAAACTCGCCCGATTACAACGGTACGTGTATTTTTTCCCCAGCCCATTCTGGTTAAGCGATTGGAGCAGCAGAAGTGCGAAAAATTTGTTGTCTTGTCAACCATTTCTTAGCTTCAAAGTCCCATATCTCGCGAACGGATTGACCGAACCCAAAAATTCCTATTGTATCTGAAAGTAGAATCTCGCCCGATTACAACGGTATGTGTATTTTTTCCCTAGGCCATTCTGGTTAAGCGTTTGGAGCAGCAGAATTGCGAAAAATTTTTTGCCTTCTCAACCATTTCTTGGCTTCAAACTCCCATATCTCGCGAACGGATTGACCTAACCCAAAATTTCCTGTTGCGTCTGAATGTAGAAACTCGCCCGATTACAACGGTACGTGTATTTTTTCCCCAGCCCATTCTGGTTAAGCGATTGGAGCAGCAGAAGTGCGAAAAATTTGTTGTCTTGTCAACCATTTCTTAGCTTCAAAGTCCCATATCTCGCGAACGGATTGACCGAACCCAAAAATTCCTATTGTATCTGAAAGTAGAATCTCGCCCGATTACAACGGTATGTGTATTTTTTCCCTAGGCCATTCTGGTTAAGCGTTTGGAGCAGCAGAATTGCGAAAAATTTTTTGCCTTCTCAACCATTTCTTGGCTTCAAACTCCCATGTCTCGCGAACGGATTGACCTAACCCAAAAATTCCTTATGCATCTGAAAGTAGAAACTCGCCCGGTTACAAAGGTACGTGTATTTTTCCCCTAGGCCATTCTGGTTAAGCGATTGGAGCAGCAGAAGTGCGAAAAATTTGTTGTCTTGTCAACCATTTCTTAGCTTCAAAGTCCCATATCTCGCGAACGGATTGACCAAACCCAAAAATTCCTATTGTATCTGAAAGTAGAAACCCGACCGATTACAACGGTATGCGTATTTTTTCCCTTGGCCATTCTGGTTAAGCGTTTGGAGCAGCAGAATTGCGAAAAATTTGTTGTCTTGTCAACCATTTCTTAGCTTCAAAGTCCCATATCTCGCGAACGGATTGACCTAACCCAGAAATTCCTATTGCATTTGAAAGTAGAAACTCGCCCGATTACAACGGTTCGTGTATTTTTCCCCTAGGCCATTCTGGTTAAGCGATTGGAGCAGCAGAAGTGCGAAAAATTTGTTGTCTTGTCAACCATTTCTTAGCTTCAAAGTCCCATATCTCGCGAACGGATTGACCTAACCCAAAAATTCCTATTGCATTTGAAAGTAGAAGCTCGCCCGATTACAACGGTATGTGTATTTTTTCCCTAGGGCATTCTGGTTAAGCGTTTGGAGCAGCAGAATTGCGAAAAATTTTTTGCCTTCTCAACCATTTCTTAGCTTCAAACTCCCACATCTCCCGAACGGATTGACCTAACCGAAAAATTCCTATTGCGTCTGAAAGTAGAAACTCGCCCGATTACAACGGTACGTGTATTTTTTCCCCAGCCCATTCTGGTTAAGCGATTGGAGCAGCAGAAGTGCGAAAAATTTGTTGTCTTGTCAACCATTTCTTAGCTTCAAAGTCCCATATCTCGCGAACGGATTGACCGAACCCAAAAATTCCTATTGTATCTGAAAGTAGAATCTCGCCCGATTACAACGGTATGTGTATTTTTTCCCTAGGCCATTCTGGTTAAGCGTTTGGAGCAGCAGAATTGCGAAAAATTTTTTGCCTTCTCAACCATTTCTTGGCTTCAAACTCCCATATCTCGCGAACGGATTGACCTAACCCAAAATTTCCTGTTGCGTCTGAATGTAGAAACTCGCCCGATTACAACGGTACGTGTATTTTTTCCCCAGCCCATTCTGGTTAAGCGATTGGAGCAGCAGAAGTGCGAAAAATATGTTGTCTTGTCAACCATTTCTTAGCTTCAAAGTCCCATATCTCGCGAACGGATTGACCGAACCCAAAAATTCCTATTGTATCTGAAAGTAGAATCTCGCCCGATTACAACGGTATGTGTATTTTTTCCCTAGGCCATTCTGGTTAAGCGTTTGGAGCAGCAGAATTGCGAAAAATTTTTTGCCTTCTCAACCATTTCTTGGCTTCAAACTCCCATATCTCGCGAACGGATTGACCTAACCCAAAATTTCCTGTTGCGTCTGAATGTAGAAACTCGCCCGATTACAACGGTATGTGTATTTTTTCCCTAGGGCATTCTGGTTAAGAGTTTGGAGCAGTAGAATTGCGAAAAATTTTTTGCCTTCTCAACCATTTCTTGGCTTCAAAATCCCACATCTCGCCAACGGATTGACCTAACCGAAAAATTCCTATTGCGTCTGAAAGTAGAAACTCGCCCGATTACAACGGTGTGCGTATTTTTTCCCTAGGCCATTCTGGTTAAGCGTTTGGAGCAGCAGAATTGCGAAAAATTTTTTGCCTTCTCAACCATTTCTTGGCTTCAAACTCCCATGTCTCGCGAACGGATTGTCCTAAACCAAAAATTCCTTATGCATCTGAAAGTAGAAACTCGCCCGGTTAAAACGGTACGTGTATTTTTCCCCTAGGCCATTCTGGTTAAGCGATTGGAGCAGCAGAAGTGCGAAAAATTTGTTGTCTTCTCAACCATTTCTTAGCTTCAAACTCTCATATCTCGCGAACGGATTAACCTAACCCAAAAATTCCTGTTGCGTCTGAAAGTAGAAACTCGCCCGATTACAACGGTATGTGTATTTTTACCCTAGGCCATTCTGGTTAAGCGTTTGGAGCAGCAGAATTGCGAAAAATTTTTTGCCTTCTCAACCATTTCTTGGCTTCAAACTCCCATATCTCGCGAACGGATTGACCTAACCCAAAAATTCCTGTTGCGTCTGAAAGTAGAAGCTCGCCCGATTACAACGGTATGTGTATTTTTTCCCTAGGCCATTCTGGTTAAGCGTTTGGAGCAGCAGAATTGCGAAAAATTTTTTGCCTTCTCAAACTTTTCTTGGCTTCAAACTCCCATATCTCGCGAACGGATTGACCTAACCCAAAAATTCCTGTTGCGTCTGAAAGTAGAAGCTCGCCCGGTTACAACGGTATGTGTATTTTTTCCCTAGGCCGTTCTGGGTAAGCGTTTGGAGCAGCAGAATTGCGAAAAATTTTTTGCCTTCTCAACCATTTCTTCGCTTCAAACTCCCATATCTCGCGAACGGATTGTCCTAACCCAAAAATTCCTATTGCATCTGAAAGTAGAAACTCGCCCGTTTACAACGGTATGTGTATTTTTCCCCTAGGCCATTCTGGTTAAGCGATTGGAGCAGTAGAATTGCGAAAAATTTTTTTCCTTCTCAACCATTTCTTGGCTTCAAACTCCCATATCTCGCGAACGGATTGACATAACCGAAAAATTCCTATTGCGTCTGAAAGTAGAAACTCGCCCGATTACAACGGTACGTGTATTTTTCGCCTAGGCCATTCTGGTTAAGCGATTGGAGCAGCAGAAGTGCGAAAAATTTGTTGTCTCCTCAACCATTTCTTAGCTTCAAACTCTCATATCACGCGAACGGATTGACCTAATCCAAAAATTGGTATTGCATTTGAAAGTAGAAACTCGCCCGATTACAACGGTACGTGTATTTTTCCCCTAGGCCATTCTGGTTAAGCGTTTGGAGCAGCAGAAATGCGAAAAATTTTTTGCCTTCTCAACCATTTCTTAGCTTCAAACTCCCATATCTCGCGAACGGATTAACCTAACCCAAAAATTCCTGTTGCGTCTGAAAGTAGAAACTCGCCCGATTACAACGGTATGTGTATTTTTCCCCTAGGCCATTCTGGTTAAGCGATTGGAGCAGCAGAATTGCGAAAAATTTGTTGTCTTGTCAACCATTTGTTAGCTTCAAAGTCCCATATCTCGCGAACGGATTGACCTAACCCAAAAATTCCTATTGCATTTGAAAGTAGAAACTCGCCCGATTACAACGGTTCTTGTATTTTTCCCCTAGGCCATTCTGGTTAAGCGATTGGAGCAGCAGAAGTGCGAAAAATTTGTTGTCTTGTCAACCATTTCTTAGCTTCAAAGTCCCATAACTCGCGAACGGATTGACCGAACCCAAAAATTCCTATTGTATCTGAAAGTAGAAACTCGCCCGATTACAACGGTATGTGTATTTTTTCCCTAGGCCATTCTGGTTAAGCGTTTGGAGCAGCAGAATTGCGAAAAATTTTTTGCCTTCTCAACCATTTCTTGGCTTCAAACTCCCATATCTCGCGAACGGATTGACCTAACCCAAAAATTCCTGTTGCGTCTGAAAGTAGAAGCTCGCCCGATTACAACGGTATGTGTATTTTTTCCCTAGGCCATTCTGGTTAAGCGTTTGGAGCAGCAGAATTGCGAAAAATTTTTTGCCTTCTCAACCATTTCTTCGCTTCAAACTCCCATATCTCGCGAACGGATTGTCCTAACCCAAAAATTCCTATTGCATCTGAAAGTAGAAACTCGCCCGTTTACAACGGTATGTGTATTTTTCCCCTAGGGCATTCTGGTTAAGCGATTGGAGCAGTAGAATTGCGAAAAATTTTTTGCCTTCTCAACCATTTCTTGGCTTCAAACTCCCATATCTCGCGAACGGATTGACCTAACCGAAAAATTCCTATTGCGTCTGAAAGTAGAAACTCGCCCGATTACAACGGTACGTGTATTTTTCCCCTAGGCCATTCTGGTTAAGCGATTGGAGCAGCAGAACTGCGAAAAATTTGTTGTCTTCTCAACCATTTCTTAGCTTCAAACTCTCATATCTCGCGAACGGATTGACCTAATCCAAAAATTCGTATTGCATTTGAAAGTAGAAACTCGCCCGATTACAACGGTATGTGTATTTTTTCCCTAGGCCATTCTGGTTAAGCGTTTGGAGCAGCAGAATTGCGAAAAATTTTTTGCCTTCTCAACCATTTCTTATTGTTAGCTTCAAACTCCCATATCTCGCGAACGGATTGACATAACCCAAAAATTCCTGTTGCGTCTGAAAGTAGAAACTCGCCCGATTACAACGGTATGTGTATTTTTTCCCTAGGCCATTCTGGTTAAGCGTTTGGAGCAGCAGAATTGCGAAAAATTTTTTGCCTTCTCAAACATTTCTTGGCTTCAAACTCCCATATCTCGCGAACGGATTAACCTAACCGAAAAATTCCTATTGCGTCTGAAAGTAGAAACTCGCCCGAATACAACGGTACGTGTATTTTTCCCCTAGGCCATTCTGGTTAAGCGTTTGGAGCAGCAGAATTGCGAAAAATTTTTTTCCTTCTCAACCATTTCTTGGCTTCAAACTCCCATATCTCGCGAACGGATTAACCTAACCGAAAAATTCCTATTGCGTCTGAAAGTAGAAACTCGCCCGAATACAACGGTACGTGTATTTTTCCCCTAGGCCATTCTGGTTAAGCGTTTGGAGCAGCAGAATTGCGAAAAATTTTTTGCCTTCTCAACCATTTCTTAGCTTCAAACTCTCATATCACGCGAACGGATTGACCTAATCCAAAAATTGGTATTGCATTTGAAAGTAGAAACTCGCCCGATTACAACGGTACGTGTATTTTTCCCCTAGGCCATTCTGGTTAAGCGTTTGGAGCAGCAGAAATGCGAAAAATTTTTTGCCTTCTCAACCATTTCTTAGCTTCAAACTCCCATATCTCGCGAACGGATTAACCTAACCCAAAAATTCCTGTTGCGTCTGAAAGTAGAAACTCGCCCGATTACAACGGTATGTGTATTTTTCCCCTAGGCCATTCTGGTTAAGCGATTGGAGCAGCAGAATTGCGAAAAATTTGTTGTCTTGTCAACCATTTGTTAGCTTCAAAGTCCCATATCTCGCGAACGGATTGACCTAACCCAAAAATTCCTATTGCATTTGAAAGTAGAAACTCGCCCGATTACAACGGTTCTTGTATTTTTCCCCTAGGCCATTCTGGTTAAGCGATTGGAGCAGCAGAAGTGCGAAAAATTTGTTGTCTTGTCAACCATTTCTTAGCTTCAAAGTCCCATATCTCGCGAACGGATTGACCGAACCCAAAAATTCCTATTGTATCTGAAAGTAGAAACTCGCCCGATTACAACGGTATGTGTATTTTTTCCCTAGGCCATTCTGGTTAAGCGTTTGGAGCAGCAGAATTGCGAAAAATTTTTTGCCTTCTCAACCATTTCTTGGCTTCAAACTCCCATATCTCGCGAACGGATTGACCTAACCCAAAAATTCCTGTTGCGTCTGAAAGTAGAAGCTCGCCCGATTACAACGGTATGTGTATTTTTTCCCTAGGCCATTCTGGTTAAGCGTTTGGAGCAGCAGAATTGCGAAAAATTTTTTGCCTTCTCAACCATTTCTTCGCTTCAAACTCCCATATCTCGCGAACGGATTGTCCTAACCCAAAAATTCCTATTGCATCTGAAAGTAGAAACTCGCCCGTTTACAACGGTATGTGTATTTTTCCCCTAGGGCATTCTGGTTAAGCGATTGGAGCAGTAGAATTGCGAAAAATTTTTTGCCTTCTCAACCATTTCTTGGCTTCAAACTCCCATATCTCGCGAACGGATTGACCTAACCGAAAAATTCCTATTGCGTCTGAAAGTAGAAACTCGCCCGATTACAACGGTACGTGTATTTTTCCCCTAGGCCATTCTGGTTAAGCGATTGGAGCAGCAGAACTGCGAAAAATTTGTTGTCTTCTCAACCATTTCTTAGCTTCAAACTCTCATATCTCGCGAACGGATTGACCTAATCCAAAAATTCGTATTGCATTTGAAAGTAGAAACTCGCCCGATTACAACGGTATGTGTATTTTTTCCCTAGGCCATTCTGGTTAAGCGTTTGGAGCAGCAGAATTGCGAAAAATTTTTTGCCTTCTCAACCATTTCTTATTGTTAGCTTCAAACTCCCATATCTCGCGAACGGATTGACATAACCCAAAAATTCCTGTTGCGTCTGAAAGTAGAAACTCGCCCGATTACAACGGTATGTGTATTTTTTCCCTAGGCCATTCTGGTTAAGCGTTTGGAGCAGCAGAATTGCGAAAAATTTTTTGCCTTCTCAAACATTTCTTGGCTTCAAACTCCCATATCTCGCGAACGGATTAACCTAACCGAAAAATTCCTATTGCGTCTGAAAGTAGAAACTCGCCCGAATACAACGGTACGTGTATTTTTCCCCTAGGCCATTCTGGTTAAGCGTTTGGAGCAGCAGAATTGCGAAAAATTTTTTGCCTTCTCAACCATTTCTTAGCTTCAAACTCCCATATCTCGCGAACGGATTAACCTAACCCAAAAATTCCTGTTGCGTCTGAAAGTAGAAACTCGCCCGATTACAACGGTATGTGTATTTTTCCCCTAGGCCATTCTGGTTAAGCGATTGGAGCAGCAGAAATGCGAAAAATTTTTTGCCTTCTCAACCATTTCTTAGCTTCAAACTCCCATATCTCGCGAACGGATTAACCTAACCCAAAAATTCCTGTTGCGTCTGAAAGTAGAAACTCGCCCGATTACAACGGTATGTGTATTTTTCCCCTAGGCCATTCTGGTTAAGCGATTGGAGCAGCAGAATTGCGAAAAATTTGTTGTCTTGTCAACCATTTGTTAGCTTCAAAGTCCCATATCTCGCGAACGGATTGACCTAACCCAAAAATTCCTATTGCATTTGAAAGTAGAAACTCGCCCGATTACAACGGTTCTTGTATTTTTCCCCTAGGCCATTCTGGTTAAGCGATTGGAGCAGCAGAAGTGCGAAAAATTTGTTGTCTTGTCAACCATTTCTTAGCTTCAAAGTCCCATATCTCGCGAACGGATTGACCGAACCCAAAAATTCCTATTGTATCTGAAAGTAGAAACTTGCCCGATTACAACGGTATGTGTATTTTTTCCCTAGGCCATTCTGGTTAAGCGTTTGGAGCAGCAGAATTGCGAAAAATTTTTTGCCTTCTCAACCATTTCTTGGCTTCAAACTCCCATATCTCGCGAACGGATTGACCTAACCCAAAAATTCCTGTTGCGTCTGAAAGTAGAAGCTCGCCCGATTACAACGGTATGTGTATTTTTTCCCTAGGCCATTCTGGTTAAGCGTTTGGAGCAGCAGAATTGCGAAAAATTTTTTGCCTTCTCAACCATTTCTTCGCTTCAAACTCCCATATCTCGCGAACGGATTGTCCTAACCCAAAAATTCCTATTGCATCTGAAAGTAGAAACTCGCCCGTTTACAACGGTATGTGTATTTTTCCCCTAGGGCATTCTGGTTAAGCGATTGGAGCAGTAGAATTGCGAAAAATTTTTTGCCTTCTCAACCATTTCTTGGCTTCAAACTCCCATATCTCGCGAACGGATTGACCTAACCGAAAAATTCCTATTGCGTCTGAAAGTAGAAACTCGCCCGATTACAACGGTACGTGTATTTTTCCCCTAGGCCATTCTGGTTAAGCGATTGGAGCAGCAGAACTGCCAAAAATTTGTTGTCTTCTCAACCATTTCTTAGCTTCAAACTCTCATATCTCGCGAACGGATTGACCTAATCCAAAAATTCGTATTGCATTTGAAAGTAGAAACTCGCCCGATTACAACGGTATGTGTATTTTTTCCCTAGGCCATTCTGGTTAAGCGTTTGGAGCAGCAGAATTGCGAAAAATTTTTTGCCTTCTCAACCATTTCTTATTGTTAGCTTCAAACTCCCATATCTCGCGAACGGATTGACATAACCCAAAAATTCCTGTTGCGTCTGAAAGTAGAAACTCGCCCGATTACAACGGTATGTGTATTTTTTCCCTAGGCCATTCTGGTTAAGCGTTTGGAGCAGCAGAATTGCGAAAAATTTTTTGCCTTCTCAAACATTTCTTGGCTTCAAACTCCCATATCTCGCGAACGGATTAACCTAACCGAAAAATTCCTATTGCGTCTGAAAGTAGAAACTCGCCCGAATACAACGGTACGTGTATTTTTCCCCTAGGCCATTCTGGTTAAGCGTTTGGAGCAGCAGAATTGCGAAAAATTTTTTGCCTTCTCAACCATTTCTTAGCTTCAAACTCCCATATATCGCGAACGGATTAACCTAACCCAAAAATTCCTGTTGCGTCTGAAAGTAGAAACTCGCCCGATTACAACGGTATGTGTATTTTTCCCCTAGGCCATTCTGGTTAAGCGATTGGAGCAGCAGAATTGCGAAAAATTTGTTGTCTTGTCAACCATTTCTTAGCTTCAAAGTCCCATATCTCGCGAACGGATTGACCTAACCCAAAAATTCCTATTGCATTTGAAAGTAGAAACTCGCCCGATTACAACGGTTCTTGTATTTTTCCCCTAGGCCATTCTGGTTAAGCGATTGGAGCAGCAGAAGTGCGAAAAATTTGTTGTCTTGTCAACCATTTCTTAGCTTCAAAGTCCCATATCTCGCGAACGGATTGACCGAACCCAAAAATTCCTATTGTATCTGAAAGTAGAAACTCGCCCGATTACAACGGTATGTGTATTTTTTCCCTAGGCCATTCTGGTTAAGCGTTTGGAGCAGCAGAATTGCGAAAAATTTTTTGCCTTCTCAACCATTTCTTGGCTTCAAACTCCCATATCTCGCGAACGGATTGACTTAACCCAAAAATTCCTGTTGCGTCTGAAAGTAGAAGCTCGCCCGATTACAACGGTATGCGTATTTTTTCCCTAGGCCATTCTGGTTAAGCGTTTGGAGCAGCAGATTTGCGAAAAATTTTTTGCCTTCTCAACCATTTCTTCGCTTCAAACTCCCATACCTCGCGAACGGATTGTCCTAACCCAAAAATTCCTATTGCATCTGAAAGTAGAAACTCGCCCGTTTACAACGGTATGTGTATTTTTCCCCTAGGTCATTCTGGTTAAGCGATTGGAGCAGTAGAATTGCGAAAAATTTTTTGCCTTCTCAACCATTTCTTGGCTTCAAACTCCCATATCTCGCGAACGGATTGACCTAACCGAAAAATTCCTATTGCGTCTGAAAGTAGAAACTCGCCCGATTACAACGGTACGTGTATTTTTCCCCTAGGCCATTCTGGTTAAGCGATTGGAGCAGCAGAAGTGCGAAAAATTTGTTGTCTTCTCAACCATTTCTTAGCTTCAAACTCTCATATCTCGCGAACGGATTGACCTAATCCAAAAATTCGTATTGCATTTGAAAGTAGAAACTCGCCCGATTACAACGGTATGTGTATTTTTTCCCTAGGCCATTCTGGTTAAGCGTTTGGAGCAGCAGTATTGCGAAAAATTTTTTGCCTTCTCAACCATTTCTTATTGTTAGCTTCAAACTCCCATATCTCGCGAACGGATTGACATAACCCAAAAATTCCTGTTGCGTCTGAAAGTAGAAACTCGCCCGATTACAACGGTACGTGTATTTTTCCCCTAGGCCATTCTGGTTAAGCGTTTGGAGCAGCAGAATTGCGAAAAATTTTTTGCCTTCTCAACCATTTCTGAGCTTCAAACTCCCATATCTCGCGAACGGATTAACCTAACCCAAAAATTCCTGTTGCGTCTGAAAGTAGAAACTCGCCCGATTACAACGGTATGTGTATTTTTCCCCTAGGCCATTCTGGTTAAGCGATTGGAGCAGCAGAATTGCGAAAAATTTGTTGTCTTGTCAACCATTTCTTAGCTTCAAAGTCCCATATCTCGCGAACGGATTGACCTAACCCAAAAATTCCTATTGCATTTGAAAGTAGAAACTCGCCCGATTACAACGGTTCTTGTATTTTCCCCTAGGCCATTCTGGTTAAGCGATTGGAGCAGCAGAAGTGCGAAAAATTTGTTGTCTTGTCAACCATTTCTTAGCTTCAAAGTCCCATATCTCGCGAACGGATTGACCGAACCCAAAAATTCCTATTGTATCTGAAAGTAGAAACTCGCCCGATTACAACGGTATGTGTATTTTTCCCCTAGGGCATTCTGGTTAAGCGATTGGAGCAGTAGAATTGCGAAAAATTTTTTGCCTTCTCAACCATTTCTTGGCTTCAAACTCCCATATCTCGCGAACGGATTGACCTAACCGAAAAATTCCTATTGCGTCTGAAAGTAGAAACTCGCCCGATTACAACGGTACGTGTATTTTTCCCCTAGGCCATTCTGGTTAAGCGATTGGAGCAGCAGAACTGCGAAAAATTTGTTGTCTTCTCAACCATTTCTTAGCTTCAAACTCTCATATCTCGCGAACGGATTGACCTAATCCAAAAATTCGTATTGCATTTGAAAGTAGAAACTCGCCCGATTACAACGGTATGTGTATTTTTTCCCTAGGCCATTCTGGTTAAGCGTTTGGAGCAGCAGAATTGCGAAAAATTTTTTGCCTTCTCAACCATTTCTTATTGTTAGCTTCAAACTCCCATATCTCGCGAACGGATTGACATAACCCAAAAATTCCTGTTGCGTCTGAAAGTAGAAACTCGCCCGATTACAACGGTATGTGTATTTTTTCCCTAGGCCATTCTGGTTAAGCGTTTGGAGCAGCAGAATTGCGAAAAATTTTTTGCCTTCTCAAACATTTCTTGGCTTCAAACTCCCATATCTCGCGAACGGATTAACCTAACCGAAAAATTCCTATTGCGTCTGAAAGTAGAAACTCGCCCGAATACAACGGTACGTGTATTTTTCCCCTAGGCCATTCTGGTTAAGCGTTTGGAGCAGCAGAATTGCGAAAAATTTTTTGCCTTCTCAACCATTTCTTAGCTTCAAACTCCCATATCTCGCGAACGGATTAACCTAACCCAAAAATTCCTGTTGCGTCTGAAAGTAGAAACTCGCCCGATTACAACGGTACGTGTATTTTTCCCCTAGGCCATTCTGGTTAAGCGATTGGAGCAGCAGAAGTGCGAAAAATTTGTTGTCTTCTCAACCATTTCTTAGCTTCAAACTCTCATATCTCGCGAACGGATTGACCTAATCCAAAAATTCGTATTGCATTTGAAAGTAGAAACTCGCCCGATTACAACGGTATGTGTATTTTTTCCCTAGGCCATTCTGGTTAAGCGTTTGGAGCAGCAGTATTGCGAAAAATTTTTTGCCTTCTCAACCATTTCTTATTGTTAGCTTCAAACTCCCATATCTCGCGAACGGATTGACATAACCCAAAAATTCCTGTTGCGTCTGAAAGTAGAAACTCGCCCGATTACAACGGTACGTGTATTTTTCCCCTAGGCCATTCTGGTTAAGCGTTTGGAGCAGCAGAATTGCGAAAAATTTTTTGCCTTCTCAACCATTTCTGAGCTTCAAACTCCCATATCTCGCGAACGGATTAACCTAACCCAAAAATTCCTGTTGCGTCTGAAAGTAGAAACTCGCCCGATTACAACGGTATGTGTATTTTTCCCCTAGGCCATTCTGGTTAAGCGATTGGAGCAGCAGAATTGCGAAAAATTTGTTGTCTTGTCAACCATTTCTTAGCTTCAAAGTCCCATATCTCGCGAACGGATTGACCTAACCCAAAAATTCCTATTGCATTTGAAAGTAGAAACTCGCCCGATTACAACGGTTCTTGTATTTTCCCCTAGGCCATTCTGGTTAAGCGATTGGAGCAGCAGAAGTGCGAAAAATTTGTTGTCTTGTCAACCATTTCTTAGCTTCAAAGTCCCATATCTCGCGAACGGATTGACCGAACCCAAAAATTCCTATTGTATCTGAAAGTAGAAACTCGCCCGATTACAACGGTATGTGTATTTTTCCCCTAGGGCATTCTGGTTAAGCGATTGGAGCAGTAGAATTGCGAAAAATTTTTTGCCTTCTCAACCATTTCTTGGCTTCAAACTCCCATATCTCGCGAACGGATTGACCTAACCGAAAAATTCCTATTGCGTCTGAAAGTAGAAACTCGCCCGATTACAACGGTACGTGTATTTTTCCCCTAGGCCATTCTGGTTAAGCGATTGGAGCAGCAGAACTGCGAAAAATTTGTTGTCTTCTCAACCATTTCTTAGCTTCAAACTCTCATATCTCGCGAACGGATTGACCTAATCCAAAAATTCGTATTGCATTTGAAAGTAGAAACTCGCCCGATTACAACGGTATGTGTATTTTTTCCCTAGGCCATTCTGGTTAAGCGTTTGGAGCAGCAGAATTGCGAAAAATTTTTTGCCTTCTCAACCATTTCTTATTGTTAGCTTCAAACTCCCATATCTCGCGAACGGATTGACATAACCCAAAAATTCCTGTTGCGTCTGAAAGTAGAAACTCGCCCGATTACAACGGTATGTGTATTTTTTCCCTAGGCCATTCTGGTTAAGCGTTTGGAGCAGCAGAATTGCGAAAAATTTTTTGCCTTCTCAAACATTTCTTGGCTTCAAACTCCCATATCTCGCGAACGGATTAACCTAACCGAAAAATTCCTATTGCGTCTGAAAGTAGAAACTCGCCCGAATACAACGGTACGTGTATTTTTCCCCTAGGCCATTCTGGTTAAGCGTTTGGAGCAGCAGAATTGCGAAAAATTTTTTGCCTTCTCAACCATTTCTTAGCTTCAAACTCCCATATCTCGCGAACGGATTAACCTAACCCAAAAATTCCTGTTGCGTCTGAAAGTAGAAACTCGCCCGATTACAACGGTATGTGTATTTTTCCCCTAGGCCATTCTGGTTAAGCGATTGGAGCAGCAGAAATGCGAAAAATTTTTTGCCTTCTCAACCATTTCTTAGCTTCAAACTCCCATATCTCGCGAACGGATTAACCTAACCCAAAAATTCCTGTTGCGTCTGAAAGTAGAAACTCGCCCGATTACAACGGTATGTGTATTTTTCCCCTAGGCCATTCTGGTTAAGCGATTGGAGCAGCAGAATTGCGAAAAATTTGTTGTCTTGTCAACCATTTGTTAGCTTCAAAGTCCCATATCTCGCGAACGGATTGACCTAACCCAAAAATTCCTATTGCATTTGAAAGTAGAAACTCGCCCGATTACAACGGTTCTTGTATTTTTCCCCTAGGCCATTCTGGTTAAGCGATTGGAGCAGCAGAAGTGCGAAAAATTTGTTGTCTTGTCAACCATTTCTTAGCTTCAAAGTCCCATATCTCGCGAACGGATTGACCGAACCCAAAAATTCCTATTGTATCTGAAAGTAGAAACTCGCCCGATTACAACGGTATGTGTATTTTTTCCCTAGGCCATTCTGGTTAAGCGTTTGGAGCAGCAGAATTGCGAAAAATTTTTTGCCTTCTCAACCATTTCTTGGCTTCAAACTCCCATATCTCGCGAACGGATTGACCTAACCCAAAAATTCCTGTTGCGTCTGAAAGTAGAAGCTCGCCCGATTACAACGGTATGTGTATTTTTTCCCTAGGCCATTCTGGTTAAGCGTTTGGAGCAGCAGAATTGCGAAAAATTTTTTGCCTTCTCAACCATTTCTTCGCTTCAAACTCCCATATCTCGCGAACGGATTGTCCTAACCCAAAAATTCCTATTGCATCTGAAAGTAGAAACTCGCCCGTTTACAACGGTATGTGTATTTTTCCCCTAGGGCATTCTGGTTAAGCGATTGGAGCAGTAGAATTGCGAAAAATTTTTTGCCTTCTCAACCATTTCTTGGCTTCAAACTCCCATATCTCGCGAACGGATTGACCTAACCGAAAAATTCCTATTGCGTCTGAAAGTAGAAACTCGCCCGATTACAACGGTACGTGTATTTTTCCCCTAGGCCATTCTGGTTAAGCGATTGGAGCAGCAGAACAGCCAAAAATTTGTTGTCTTCTCAACCATTTCTTAGCTTCAAACTCTCATATCTCGCGAACGGATTGACCTAATCCAAAAATTCGTATTGCATTTGAAAGTAGAAACTCGCCCGATTACAACGGTATGTGTATTTTTTCCCTAGGCCATTCTGGTTAAGCGTTTGGAGCAGCAGAATTGCGAAAAATTTTTTGCCTTCTCAACCATTTCTTATTGTTAGCTTCAAACTCCCATATCTCGCGAACGGATTGACATAACCCAAAAATTCCTGTTGCGTCTGAAAGTAGAAACTCGCCCGATTACAACGGTATGTGTATTTTTTCCCTAGGCCATTCTGGTTAAGCGTTTGGAGCAGCAGAATTGCGAAAAATTTTTTGCCTTCTCAAACATTTCTTGGCTTCAAACTCCCATATCTCGCGAACGGATTAACCTAACCGAAAAATTCCTATTGCGTCTGAAAGTAGAAACTCGCCCGAATACAACGGTACGTGTATTTTTCCCCTAGGCCATTCTGGTTAAGCGTTTGGAGCAGCAGAATTGCGAAAAATTTTTTGCCTTCTCAACCATTTCTTAGCTTCAAAGTCCCATATCTCGCGAACGGATTGACCGAACCCAAAAATTCCTATTGTATCTGAAAGTAGAAACTCGCCCGATTACAACGGTATGTGTATTTTTTCCCTAGGCCATTCTGGTTAAGCGTTTGGAGCAGCAGAATTGCGAAAAATTTTTTGCCTTCTCAACCATTTCTTGGCTTCAAACTCCCATATCTCGCGAACGGATTGACTTAACCCAAAAATTCCTGTTGCGTCTGAAAGTAGAAGCTCGCCCGATTACAACGGTATGCGTATTTTTTCCCTAGGCCATTCTGGTTAAGCGTTTGGAGCAGCAGATTTGCGAAAAATTTTTTGCCTTCTCAACCATTTCTTCGCTTCAAACTCCCATATCTCGCGAACGGATTGTCCTAACCCAAAAATTCCTATTGCATCTGAAAGTAGAAACTCGCCCGTTTACAACGGTATGTGTATTTTTCCCCTAGGTCATTCTGGTTAAGCGATTGGAGCAGTAGAATTGCGAAAAATTTTTTGCCTTCTCAACCATTTCTTGGCTTCAAACTCCCATATCTCGCGAACGGATTGACCTAACCGAAAAATTCCTATTGCGTCTGAAAGTAGAAACTCGCCCGATTACAACGGTACGTGTATTTTTCCCCTAGGCCATTCTGGTTAAGCGATTGGAGCAGCAGAAGTGCGAAAAATTTGTTGTCTTCTCAACCATTTCTTAGCTTCAAACTCTCATATCTCGCGAACGGATTGACCTAATCCAAAAATTCGTATTGCATTTGAAAGTAGAAACTCGCCCGATTACAACGGTATGTGTATTTTTTCCCTAGGCCATTCTGGTTAAGCGTTTGGAGCAGCAGTATTGCGAAAAATTTTTTGCCTTCTCAACCATTTCTTATTGTTAGCTTCAAACTCCCATATCTCGCGAACGGATTGACATAACCCAAAAATTCCTGTTGCGTCTGAAAGTAGAAACTCGCCCGATTACAACGGTATGTGTATTTTTTCCCTAGGCCATTCTGGTTAAGCGTTTGGAGCAGCAGAATTGCGAAAAATTTTTTGCCTTCTCAACCATTTCTTGGCTTCAAACTCCCATATCTCGCGAACGGATTGACCTAACCCAAAAATTCCTGTTGCGTCTGAAAGTAGAAGCTCGCCCGATTACAACGGTATGTGTATTTTTTCCCTAGGCCATTCTGGTTAAGCGTTTGGAGCAGCAGAATTGCGAAAAATTTTTTGCCTCCTCAACCATTTCTTCGCTTCAAACTCCCATATCTCGCGAACGGATTGTCCTAACCCAAAAATTCCTATTGCATCTGAAAGTAGAAGCTCGCCCGTTTACAACGGTATGTGTATTTTTCCCCTAGGTCATTCTGGTTAAGCGATTGGAGCAGTAGAATTGCGAAAAATTTTTTTCCTTCTCAACCATTTCTTGGCTTCAAACTCCCATATCTCGCGAACGGATTGACCTAACCGAAAAATTCCTATTGCGTCTGAAAGTAGAAACTCGCCCGATTACAACGGTACGTGTATTTTTCCCCTAGGCCATTCTGGTTAAGCGTTTGGAGCAGCAGAATTGCGAAAAATTTTTTGCCTTCTCAACCATTTCTGAGCTTCAAACTCCCATATATCGCGAACGGATTAACCTAACCCAAAAATTCCTGTTGCGTCTGAAAGTAGAAACTCGCCCGATTACAACGGTATGTGTATTTTTCCCCTAGGCCATTCTGGTTAAGCGATTGGAGCAGCAGAATTGCGAAAAATTTGTTGTCTTGTCAACCATTTCTTAGCTTCAAAGTCCCATATCTCGCGAACGGATTGACCTAACCCAAAAATTCCTATTGCATTTGAAAGTAGAAACTCGCCCGATTACAACGGTTCTTGTATTTTCCCCTAGGCCATTCTGGTTAAGCGATTGGAGCAGCAGAAGTGCGAAAAATTTGTTGTCTTGTCAACCATTTCTTAGCTTCAAAGTCCCATATCTCGCGAACGGATTGACCGAACCCAAAAATTCCTATTGTATCTGAAAGTAGAAACTCGCCCGATTACAACGGTATGTGTATTTTTTCCCTAGGCCATTCTGGTTAAGCGTTTGGAGCAGCAGAATTGCGAAAAATTTTTTGCCTTCTCAACCATTTCTTGGCTTCAAACTCCCATATCTCGCGAACGGATTGACCTAACCCAAAAATTCCTGTTGCGTCTGAAAGTAGAAGCTCGCCCGATTACAACGGTATGTGTATTTTTTCCCTAGGCCATTCTGGTTAAGCGTTTGGAGCAGCAGAAGTGCGAAAAATTTGTTGTCTTCTCAACCATTTCTTAGCTTCAAACTCTCATATCTCGCGAACGGATTGACCTAATCCAAAAATTCCTATTGCATCTGAAAGTAGAAACTCGCCCGTTTACAACGGTATGTCTATTTTTCCCCTAGGCCATTCTGGTTAAGCGTTTGGAGCAGCAGAATTGCGAAAAATTTTTTGCCTTCTCAACCATTTCTTGGCTTCAAACTCCCATATCTCGCGAACGGATTGTCCTAACCCAAAAATTCCTATTGCATCTGAAAGTAGAAACTCGCCCGTTTACAACGGTATGTGTATTTTTTCCCTAGGCCATTCTGGTTAAGCGTTTGGAGCAGCAGAATTGCGAAAAATTTTTTGCCTTCTCAACCATTTCTTAGCTTCAAACTCCCATATCTCGTGAACGGATTAACCTAACCCAAAAATTCCTGTTGCGTCTGAAAGTAGAAACTCGCCCGATTACAACGGTATGTGTATTTTTCCCCTAGGCCATTCTGGTTAAGCGATTGCAGCAGCAGAATTGCGAAAAATTTGTTGTCTTGTCAACCATTTCTTAGCTTCAAAGTCCCATATCTCGCGAACGGATTGACCTAACCCAAAAATTCCTATTGCATTTGAAAGTAGAAACCCGCCCGATTACAACGGTTCTTGTATTTTTGCCCTAGGCCATTCTGGTTAAGCGATTGGAGCAGCAGAAGTGCGAAAAATTTGTTGTCTTGTCAACCATTTCTTAGCTTCAAAGTCCCATATCTCGCGAACGGATTGACCGAACCCAAAAATTCCTATTGTATCTGAAAGTAGAAACTCGCCCGATTACAACGGTATGTGTATTTTTTCCCTAGGCCATTCTGGTTAAGCGTTTGGAGCAGCAGAATTGCGAAAAATTTTTTGCCTTCTCAACCATTTCTTATTGTTAGCTTCAAACTCCCATATCTCGCGAACGGATTGACACAACCCAAAAATTCCTGTTGCGTCTGAAAGTAGAAACTCGCCCGATTACAACGGTATGTGTATTTTTCCCCTAGGCCATTCTGGTTAAGCGTTTGGAGCAGCAGAATTGCGAAAAATTTTTTGCCTTCTCAACCATTTCTTGGCTTCAAACTCCCATATCTCGCGAACGGATTGACCTAACCCAAAAATTCCTGTTGCGCCTGAAAGTAGAAGCTCGCCCGATTACAACGGTATGTGTATTTTTTCCCTAGGCCATTCTGGTTAAGCGTTTGGAGCAGCAGAATTGCGAAAAATTTTTTGCCTTCTCAACCATTTCTTGGCTTCAAACTCCCATATCTCGCGAACGGATTGTCCTAACCCAAAAATTCCTATTGCATCTGAAAGTAGAAACTCGCCCGTTTACAACGGTATGTGTATTTTTCCCCTAGGCCATTCTGGTTAAGCGATTGGAGCAGTAGAATTGCGAAAAATTTTTTGCCTTCTCAACCATTTCTTGGGTTCAAACTCCCATATCTCGCGAACGGATTGACCTAACCGAAAAATTCCTATTGCGTCTGAAAGTAGAAACTCGCCCGATTACAACGGTACGTGTATTTTTCCCCTAGGCCATTCTGGTTAAGCGATTGGAGCAGCAGAAGTGCGAAAAATTTGTTGTCTTCTCAACCATTTCTTAGCTTCAAACTCTCATATCTCGCGAACGGATTGACCTAATCCAAAAATTCGTATTGCATTTGAAAGTAGAAACTCGCCCGATTACAACGGTATGTGTATTTTTTCCCTAGGCCATTCTGGTTAAGCGTTTGGAGCAGCAGAATTGCGAAAAATTTTTTGCCTTCTCAACCATTTCTTATTGTTAGCTTCAAACTCCCATATCTCGCGAACGGATTGACCTAACCCAAAAATTCCCGTTGCGTCTGAATGTAGAAACTCGCCCGATTACAACGGTATGTGTATTTTTCCCCTAGGCCATTCTGGTTAAGCGATTGGAGCAGCAGAATTGCGAAAAATTTGTTGTCTTGTCAACCATTTCTTAGCTTCAAAGTCCCATATCTCGCGAACGGATTGACCTAACCCAAAAATTCCTATTGCATTTGAAAGTAGAAACTCGCCCGATTACAACGGTTCTTGTATTTTTCCCCTAGGCCATTCTGGTTAAGCGATTGGAGCAGCAGAAGTGCGAAAAATTTGTTGTCTTGTCAACCATTTCTTAGCTTCAAAGTCCCATATCTCGCGAACGGATTGACCGAACCCAAAAATTCCTATTGTATCTGAAAGTAGAAACTCGCCCGATTACAACGGTATGTGTATTTTTTCCCTAGGCCATTCTGGTTAAGCGTTTGGAGCAGCAGAATTGCGAAAAATTTTTTGCCTTCTCAACCATTTCTTGGCTTCAAACTCCCATATCTCGCGAACGGATTGACCGAACCCAAAAATTCCTATTGTAAGTGAATGTAGAAACTCGCCCGATTACAAGGGTATGTGTATTTTTTTCCTTGGCCATTCTGGTTAAGAGTTTGGAGCAGCAGAATTGCGAAAAATTTTTTGCCTTCTCAACCATTTCTTGGCTTCAAACTCCCATATCTCGCGAACGGATTGACCTAACCGAAAAATTCCTATTGCGTCTGAAAGTAGAAACTCGCCCGATTACAACGGTACGTGTATTTTTTCCCAAGCCCATTCTGGTTAAGCGTTTGGTGCAGCAGAATTGCGAAAAATTTGTTGTCTTCTCAACCATTTCTTAGCTTCAAAGTCCCATATCTCGCGAACGGATTGACCAAACCTAAAAATTCCTGCTGCGTCTGAAAGTAGAAACTCGCCCGATTACAACGGTGTGCGTATTTTTTCCCTAGGCCATTCTGGTTAAGCGTTTGGAGCAGCAGAATTGCGAAAAATTTTTTGCCTTCTCAACCATTTCTTGGCTTCAAACTCCCATGTCTCGCGAACGGATTGTCCTAACCCAAAAATTCCTTATGCATCTGAAAGTAGAAACTCGCCCGGTTACAACGGTACGTGTATTATTCCCCTAGGCCATTCTGGTTAAGCGATTGGAGCAGCAGAAGTGCGAAAAATTTGTTGTCTTCTCAACCATTTCTTAGCTTCAAACTCTCATATCTCGCGAACGGATTGACCTAATCCAAAAATTCGTATTGCATTTGAAAGTAGAAACTCGCCCGATTACAACGGTATGTGTATTTTTTCCCTAGGCAATTCTGGTTAAGCGTTTGGAGCAGCAGAATTGCGAAAAATTTTTTGCCTTCTCAACCATTTCTTGGCTTCAAACTCCCATATCTCGCGAACGGATTGACCTAACCCAAAAATTCCTATTGCATTTGAAAGTAGAAACTCGCCCGATTACAACGGTTCGTGTATTTTTCCCCTAGGCCATTCTGGTTAAGCGATTGGAGCAGCAGAAGTGCAAAAATTTGTTGTCTTGTCAACCATTTCTTAGCTTCAAAGTCCCATATCTCGCGAACGGATTGACCGAACCCAAAAATTCCTATTGTATCTGAAAGTAGAAACTCGCCCGATTACAACGGTATGTGTATTTTTTCCCTAGGCCATTCTGGTTAAGCGTTTGGAGCAGCAGAATTGCGAAAAATTTTTTGCCTTCTCAACCATTTCTTGGCTTCAAACTCCCATATCTCGCGAACGGATTGACCTAACCCAAAAATTCCTATTGCGTCTGAAAGTAGAAACTCGCCCGATTACAGCGGTACGTGTATTTTTCCCCTAGGCCATTCTGGTTAAGCGTTTGGAGCAGCAGAATTGCGAAAAATTTTTTGCCTTCTCAACCATTTCTTGGCTTCAAACTCCCATATCTCGCGAACGGATTGACCTAACCTAAAAATTCCTATTGCGTCTGAAAGTAGAAACTCGCCCGATTACAACGGTACGTGTATTTTTCCCCTAGGCCATTCTGGTTAAGCGATTGGAGCAGCAGAAGTGCGAAAAATTTGTTGTCTTGTCAACCATTTCTTAGCTTCAAAGTCCCATATCTCGCGAACGGATTGACCGAACCCAAAAATTCCTATTGTAACTGAATGTAGAAACTCGCCCGATTACAAGGGTATGTGTATTTTTTTCCTTGGCCATTCTGGTTAAGAGTTTGGAGCAGCAGAATTGCGAAAAATTTTTTGCCTTCTCAACCATTTCTTGGATTCAAACTCCCATATCTCGCGAACGGATTGACCTAACCGAAAAATTCCTATTGCGTCTGAAAGTAGAAACTCGCCCGATTACAACGGTACGTGTATTTTTTCCCCAGCCCATTCTGGTTAAGCGTTTGGTGCAGCAGAATTGCGAAAAATTTGTTGTCTTCTCAACCATTTCTTAGCTTCAAAGTCCCATATCTCGCGAACGGATTGACCAAACCTAAAAATTCCTGCTGCGTCTGAAAGTAGAAACTCGCCCGATTACAACGGTGTGCGTATTTTTTCCCTAGGCCATTCTGGTTAAGCGTTTGGAGCAGCAGAATTGCGAAAAATTTTTTGCCTTCTCAACCATTTCTTGGCTTCAAACTCCCATGTCTCGCGAACGGATTGTCCTAACCCAAAAATTCCTTATGCATCTGAAAGTAGAAACACGCCCGGTTACAACGGTACGTGTATTTTTCCCCTAGGCCATTCTGGTTAAGCGATTGGAGCAGCAGAAGTGCGAAAAATTTGTTGTCTTCTCAACCATTTCTTAGCTTCAAACTCTCATATCTCGCGAACGGATTGACCTAATCCAAAAATTCGTATTGCATTTGAAAGTAGAAACTCGCCCGATTACAACGGTATGTGTATTTTTTCCCTAGGCAATTCTGGTTAAGCGTTTGGAGCAGCAGAATTGCGAAAAATTTTTTGCCTTCTCAACCATTTCTTGGATTCAAACTCCCATATCTCGCGAACGGATTGACCTAACCGAAAAATTCCTATTGCGTCTGAAAGTAGAAACTCGCCCGATTACAACGGTACGTGTATTTTTTCCCCAGCCCATTCTGGTTAAGCGTTTGGTGCAGCAGAATTGCGAAAAATTTGTTGTCTTCTCAACCATTTCTTAGCTTCAAAGTCCCATATCTCGCGAACGGATTGACCAAACCTAAAAATTCCTTCTGCGTCTGAAAGTAGAAACTCGCCCGATTACAACGGTGTGCGTATTTTTTCCCTAGGCCATTCTGGTTAAGCGTTTGGAGCAGCAGAATTGCGAAAAATTTTTTGCCTTCTCAACCATTTCTTGGCTTCAAACTCCCATGTCTCGCGAACGGATTGTCCTAACCCAAAAATTCCTTATGCATCTGAAAGTAGAAACTCGCCCGGTTACAACGGTACGTGTATTTTTACCGTAGGCCATTCTGGTTAAGCGATTGGAGCAGCAGAAGTGCGAAAAATTTGTTGTCTTCTCAACCATTTCTTAGCTTCAAACTCTCATATCTCGCGAACGGATTGACCTAATCCAAAAATTCGTATTGCATTTGAAAGTAGAAACTCGCCCGATTACAACGGTATGTGTATTTTTTCCCTAGGCAATTCTGGTTAAGCGTTTGGAGCAGCAGAATTGCGAAAAATTTTTTGCCTTCTCAACCATTTCTTGGCTTCAAACTCCCATATCTCGCGAACGGATTGACCTAACCCAAAAATTCCTATTGCATTTGAAAGTAGAAACTCGCCCGATTACAACGGTTCGTGTATTTTTCCCCTAGGCCATTCTGGTTAAGCGATTGGAGCAGCAGAAGTGCGAAAAATTTGTTGTCTTGTCAACCATTTCTTAGCTTCAAAGTCCCATATCTCGCGAACGGATTGACCGAACCCAAAAATTCCTATTGTATCTGAAAGTAGAAACTCGCCCGATTACAACGGTATGTGTATTTTTTCCCTAGGCCATTCTGGTTAAGCGTTTGGAGCAGCAGAATTGCGAAAAATTTTTTGCCTTCTCAACCATTTCTTGGCTTCAAACTCCCATATCTCGCGAACGGATTGACCTAACCCAAAAATTCCTATTGCGTCTGAAAGTAGAAACTCGCCCGATTACAACGGTACGTGTATTTTTCCCCTAGGCCATTCTGGTTAAGCGTTTGGAGCAGCAGAATTGCGAAAAATTTTTTGCCTTCTCAACCATTTCTTGGCTTCAAACTCCCATATCTCGCGAACGGATTGACCTAACCGAAAAATTCCTATTGCGTCTGAAAGTAGAAACTCGCCCGATTACAACGGTACGTGTATTTTTCCCCTAGGCCATTCTGGTTAAGCGATTGGAGCAGCAGAAGTGCGAAAAATTTGTTGTCTTCTCAACCATTTCTTAGCTTCAAACTCCCATATCTCGCGAACGGATTGACCGAACCCAAAAATTCCTATTGTATCTGAATATAGGAACTCGCCCGATTACAAGGGTATGTGTATTTTTTTCCTTGGCCATTCTGGTTAAGAGTTTGGAGCAGCAGAATTGCGAAAAATTTTTTGCCTTCTCAACCATTTCTTGGCTTCAAACTCCCATATCTCGCGAACGGATTGACCTAACCGAAAAATTCCTATTGCGTCTGAAAATAGAAACTCGCCCGATTACAACGGTACGTGTATTTTTCCCCTAGGCCACTCTGGTTAAGCGATTGGAGCAGCAGAAGTGCGAAAAATTTGTTGTCTTGTCAACCATTTCTTAGCTTCAAAGTCCCATATCTCGCGACAGGATTGACCGAACCCAAAAATTCCTATTGTATCTGAAAGTAGAAACTCGCCCGATTACAACGGTATGTGTATTTTTTCCCTAGGCCATTCTGGTTAAGCGTTTGGAGCAGCAGAATTGCGAAAAATTTTTTGCCTTCTCAACCATTTCTTGGCTTCAAACTCCCATATCTCGCGAACGGATTGACCTAACCCAAAAATTCCTGTTGCGTCTGAAAGTAGAAACTCGCCCGATTACAACGGTATGTGTATTTTTTCCCTAGGCCATTCTGGTTAAGCGTTTGGAGCAGCAGAATTGCGAAAAATTTTTTGCCTTCTCCACCATTTCTTCGCTTCAAACTCCGATATCTCGCGAACGGATTGTCCTAACCCAAAAATTCCTATTGCATCTGAAAGTAGAAACTCGCCCGATTACAACGGTATGTGTATTTTTTCCCTAGGGCATTCTGGTTATGCGTTTGGAGCAGCAGAATTGCGAAAAATTTTTTGCCTTCTCAACCATTTCTTAGCTTCAAACTCTCATACCTCGCGAACGGATGGACCTAACCCAAAAATTCCTATTGCATTTGAAAGTAGAAACTCGCCCGTTTACAACGGTATGTGTATTTTTCCCCTAGGCCATTCTGGTTAAGCGATTGGAGCAGTAGAATTGCGAAAAATTTTTTGCCTTCTCAACCATTTCTTGGCTTCAAACACCCATATCTCGCGAACGGATTGACCTAACCGTAAAATTCCTATTGCGTCTGAAAGTAGAAACTCGCCCGATTACAACGGTACGTGTATTTTTCCCCTAGGCCATTCTGGTTAAGCGTTTGGAGCAGCAGAATTGCGAAAAATTTTTTGCCTTCTCAACCATTTCTTGGCTTCAAACTCCCATATCTCGCGAACGGATTGACCTAACCGAAAAATTCCTATTGCGTCTGAAAGTAGAAACTCGCCCGATTACAACGGTACGTGTATTTTTCCCCTAGGCCATTCTGGATAAGCGATTGGAGCAGCAGAAGTGCGAAAAATTTGTTGTCTTGTCAACCATTTCTTATCTTCAAAGTCCCATATCTCGCGAACGGATTGACCGAACCCAAAAATTCCTATTGTAACTGAATGTAGAAACTCGCCCGATTACAAGGGTATGTGTATTTTTTTCCTTGGCCATTCTGGTTAAGAGTTTGGAGCAGCAGAATTGCGAAAAATTTTTTGCCTACTCAACCATTTCTTGGATTCAAACTCCCATATCTCGCGAACGGATTGACCTAACCCAAAAATTCCTGTTGCGTCTGAAAGTAGAAACTCGCCCGATTACAACGGTATGTGTATTTTTTCCCTAGGGCATTCTGGTTAAGCGTTTGGAGCAGCAGAATTGCGAAAAATTTTTTGCCTTCTCTACCATTTCTTAGCTTCAAACTCTCATATCTCGCGAACGGATTGACCTAACCCAAAAATTCCTATTGCATTTGAAAGTAGAAACTCGCCCGATTACAACGGTATGCGTATTTTTTCCCTAGGCCATTCTGGTTAAGCGATTGGAGCAGCAGAAGTGCGAAAAATTTGTTGTCTTGTCAACCATTTCTTAGCTTCAAAGTCCCATATCTCGCGAACGGATTGACCGAACCCAAAAATTCCTATTGTATCTGAAAGTAGAAACTCGCCCGATTACAACGGTATGTGTATTTTTTCCCTAGGCCATTCTGGTTAAGCGTTTGGAGCAGCAGAATTGCGAAAAATTTTTTGCCTTCTCAACCATTTCTTGGCTGCAAACTCCCATATCTCGCGAACGGATTGACCTAACCCAAAAATTCCTGTTGCGTCTGAAAGTAGAAACTCGCCCGATTACAACGGTATGTGTATTTTTTCCCTAGGGCATTCTGGTTAAGCGTTTGGAGCAGCAGAATTGCGAAAAATTTTTTGCCTTCTCAACCATTTCTTAGCTTCAAACTCTCATATCTCGCGAACGGATGGACCTAACCCAAAAATTCCTATTGCATTTGAAAGTAGAAACTCGCCCGTTTACAACGGTATGTGTATTTTTTCCCTAGGCCATTCTGGTTAAGAGTTTGGAGCAGTAGAATTGCGAAAAATTTTTTGCCTTCTCAACCATTTCTTGGCTTCAAACTCCCATATCTCGCGAACGGATTGACCTAACCGAAAAATTCCTATTGCGTTTGAAAGTAGAAACTCGCCCGATTACAACGGTACGTGTATTTTTTCCCCAGCCCATTCTGGTTAAGCGTTTGGTGCAGCAGAATTGCGAAAAATTTGTTGTGTTCTAAACCATTTCTTAGCTTCAAACTCCCATATCTCGCGAACGGATTGACTTAACCGAAAAATTCCTATTGCGTCTGAAATTAGAAACTCGCCCGATTACAACGGTAAGTATATTTTTCCCCTAGGCCATTCTGGTTAAGCGATTGGAGCAGCAGAAGTGCGAAAAGTTTGTTGTCTTGTCAACCATTTCTTAGCTTCAAAGTCCCATATCTCGCGAACGGATTGACCGAACCCAAAAATTCCTATTGTAACTGAATGTAGAAACTCGCCCGATTACAACGGTATGTGTATTTTTTCCCTAGGCCATTCTGGTTAAGCGTTTGGAGCAGCAGAATTGCGAAAAATTTCTTGCCTTCTCAACCATTTCATGGCTTCAAACTCCCATATCTCGCGAACGGTTTGTCCTAACCCAAAAATTCCTATTGCATCTGAAAGTAGAAACTCGCCCGATACAACGGTATGTGTATTTTTTCCCTAGGGCATTCTGGTTAAGCGTTTGGAGCAGCAGAATTGCGAAAAATTTTTTGCCTTCTCAACCATTTCTTAGCTTCAAACTCTCATATCTCGCGAACGGATGGACCTAACCCAAAAATTCCTATTGCATTTGAAAGTAGAAACTCGCCCGTTTACAACGGTATGTGTATTTTTTCCCTAGGCCATTCTGGTTAAGAGTTTGGAGCAGTAGAATTGCGAAAAATTGTTTGCCTTCTCAACCATTTCTTGGCTTCAAACTCCCATATCTCGCGAACGGATTGACCTAACCGAAAAATTCCTATTGCGTCTGAAAGTAGAAACTCGCCCGATTACAACGGTACGTGTATTTTTTCCCCAGCCCATTCTGGTTAAGCGTTTGGTGCAGCAGAATTGCGAAAAATTTGTTGTGTTCTAAACCATTTCTTAGCTTCAAACTCCCATATCTCGCGAACGGATTGACTTAACCGAAAAATTCCTATTGCGTCTGAAATTAGAAACTCGCCCGATTACAACTGTAAGTACATTTTTCCCCTAGGCCATTCTGGTTAAGCGATTGGAGCAGCAGAATTGCGAAAAATTTGTTGTCGTGTCAACCATTTCTTAGCTTCAAAGTCCCATATCTCGCGAACGGATGGACCTAACCCAAAAATTCCTATTGCATTTGAAAGTAGAAACTCGCCCGATTACAACGGTATGCGTATTTTTTCCCTAGGCCATTCTGGTTAAGCGATTGGAGCAGCAGAAGTGCGAAAAATTTGTTGTCTTGTCAACCATTTCTTAGCTTCAAAGTCCCATATCTCGCGAACGGATTGACCGAACCCAAAAATTCCTATTGTAACTGAATGTAGAAACTCGCCCGATTACAAGGGTATGTGTATTTTTTTCCTTGGCCATTCTGGTTAAGAGTTTGGAGCAGCAGAATTGCGAAAAATTTTTTGCCTTCTCAACCATTTCTTGGATTCAAACTCCCATATCTCGCGAAAGGATTGACCTAACCCAAAAATTCCTGTTGCGTCTGAAAGTAGAAACTCGCCCGATTACAACGGTATGTGCATTTTTTCCCTAGGCCATTCTGGTTAAGCGATTGGAGCAGCAGAAGTGCGAAAAATTTGTTGTCTTGTCAACCATTTCTTAGCTTCAAAGTCCCATATCTCGCGAACGGATTGACCGAACCCAAAAATTCCTATTGTAACTGAATGTAGAAACTCGCCCGATTACAAGGGTATGTGTATTTTTTTCCTTGGCCATTCTGGTTAAGAGTTTGGAGCAGCAGAATTGCGAAAAATTTTTTGCCTTCTCAACCATTTCTTGGATTCAAACTCCCATATCTCGCGAAAGGATTGACCTAACCCAAAAATTCCTGTTGCGTCTGAAAGTAGAAACTCGCCCGATTACAACGGTATGTGCATTTTTTCCCTAGGGCATTCTGGTTAAGCGTTTGGAGCAGCAGAATTGCGAAAAATTTTTTGCCTTCTCAACCATTTCTTAGATTCAAACTCTCATATCTCGCGAACGGATGGACCTATCCCAAAAATTCCTATTGCATTTGAAAGTAGAAACTCGCCCGATTACAACGGTATGCGTATTTTTTCCCTAGGCCATTCTGGTTAAGCGATTGGAGCAGCAGAAGTGCGAAAAATTTGTTGTCTTGTCAACCATTTCTTGGCTTCAAACTCCCATATCTCGCGAACGGATTGACCTAACCCAAAAATTCCTGTTGCGTCTGAAAGTAGAAACTCGCCCGATTACAACGGTATGTGTATTTTTTCCCTAGGGCATTCTGGTTAAGCGTTTGGAGCAGCAGAATTGCGAAAAATTTTTTGCCTTCTCAACCATTTCTTAGCTTCAAACTCTCATATCTCGCGAACGGATGGACCTAACCCAAAAATTCCTATTGCATTTGAAAGTAGAAACTCGCCCGATTACAAAGGTATGTGTATTTTTTCCCTAGGCCATTCTGGTTAAGCATTTGTAGCAGCAGAATTGCGAAAAATTTGTTGTCTTGTCAACCATTTCTTAGCTTCAAAGTCCCATATCTCGCGAACGGATTGACCGAACCCAAAAATTCCTATTGTAACTGAATGTAGAAACTCGCCCGATTACAAGGGTATGTGTATTTTTTTCCTTGGCCATTCTGGTTATGAGTTTGGAGCAGCAGAATTGCGAAAAATTTTTTGTCTTCTCAACCATTTCTTGGCTTCAAACTCCCATATCTCGCGAACGGATTGACCTAACCGAAAAATTCCTATTGCGTCTGAAAGTAGAAACTCGCCCGATTACAGCGGTACGTGTATTTTTCCCCTAGGGCATTCTGGTTAAGCGATTGGAGCAGCAGAAGTGCGAAAAATTTGTTGTCTTGTCAACCATTTCTTAGCTTCAAAGTCCCATATCTCGCGAACGGATTGACCGAACCCAAAAATTCCTATTGTAACCGAATGTAGAAACTCGCCCGATTACAAGGGTATGTGTATTTTTTTCCTTGGCCATTCTGGTTAAGAGTTTGGAGCAGCAGAAGTGCGAAAAATTTGTTGTCTTGTCAACCATTTCTTAGCTTCAAAGTCCCATATCTCGCGAACGGATTGACCGAACCCAAAAATTCCTATTGTAACTGAATGTAGAAACTCGCCCGATTACAAGGGTATGTGTATTTTTTTCCTTGGCCATTCTGGTTAAGAGTTTGTAGCCGCAGAATTGCGAAAAATTTTTTGCCTTCTCAACCATTTCTTGGATTCAAACTCCCATATCTCGCGAACGGATGGACCTAACCCAAAAATTCCTATTGCATTTGAAAGTAGAAACTCGCCCGATTACAACGGTATGCGTATTTTTTCCCTAGGCCATTCTGGTTAAGCGATTGGAGCAGCAGAAGTGCGAAAAATTTGTTGTCTTGTCAACCATTTCTTAGCTTCAAAGTCCCATATCTCGCGAACGGATTGACCTAACCCAAAAATTCGTATTGCATTTGAAAGTAGAAACTCGCCCGATTACAATGGTATGTGTATTTTTTCCCTAGGCCATTCTGGTTAAGCGTTTGGAGCAGCAGAATTGCGAAAAATTTTTTGCCTTCTCAACCATTTCTTGGCTTCAAACTCCCATATCTCGCGAACGGATTGACCTAACCCAAAAATTCCTGTTGCGTCTGAAAGTAGAAACTCGCCCGATTACAACGGTATGTGTATTTTTTCCCTAGGGCATTCTGGTTAAGCGTTTGGAGCAGCAGAATTGCGAAAAATTTTTTGCCTTCTCAACCATTTCTTAGCTTCAAACTCTCATATCTCGCGAACGGATGGACCTAACCCAAAAATTCCTATTGCATTTGAAAGTAGAAACTCGCCCGATTACAAAGGTATGTGTATTTTTTCCCTAGGCCATTCTGGTTAAGCATTTGTAGCAGCAGAATTGCGAAAAATTTGTTGTCTTGTCAACCATTTCTTAGCTTCAAAGTCCCATATCTCGCGAACGGATTGACCGAACCCAAAAATTCCTATTGTAACTGAATGTAGAAACTCGCCCGATTACAAGGGTATGTGTATTTTTTTCCTTGGCCATTCTGGTTATGAGTTTGGAGCAGCAGAATTGCGAAAAATTTTTTGTCTTCTCAACCATTTCTTGGCTTCAAACTCCCATATCTCGCGAACGGATTGACCTAACCGAAAAATTCCTATTGCGTCTGAAAGTAGAAACTCGCCCGATTACAGCGGTACGTGTATTTTTCCCCTAGGGCATTCTGGTTAAGCGATTGGAGCAGCAGAAGTGCGAAAAATTTGTTGTCTTGTCAACCATTTCTTAGCTTCAAAGTCCCATATCTCGCGAACGGATTGACCGAACCCAAAAATTCCTATTGTAACTGAATGTAGAAACTCGCCCGATTACAAGGGTATGTGTATTTTTTTCCTTGGCCATTCTGGTTAAGAGTTTGGAGCAGCAGAAGTGCGAAAAATTTGTTGTTTTGTCAACCATTTCTTAGCTTCAAAGTCCCATATCTCGCGAACGGATGGACCTAACCCAAAAATTCCTATTGCATTTGAAAGTAGAAACTCGCCCGATTACAACGGTATGCGTATTTTTTCCCTAGGCCATTCTGGTTAAGCGATTGGAGCAGCAGAAGTGCGAAAAATTTGTTGTCTTGTCAACCATTTCTTAGCTTCAAAGTCCCATATCTCGCGAACGGATTGACCTAACCCAAAAATTCGTATTGCATTTGAAAGTAGAAACTCGCCCGATTACAATGGTATGTGTATTTTTTCCCTAGGCCATTCTGGTTAAGCGTTTGGAGCAGCAGAATTGCGAAAAATTTTTTGCCTTCTCAACCATTTCTTGGCTTCAAACTCCCATATCTCGCGAACGGATTGACCTAACCCAAAAATTCCTTATGCATCTGAAAGTAGAAACTCGCCCGATTACAATGGTATGTGCATTTTTTCCCTAAGGCATTCTGGTTAAGCGATTGGAGCGGCAGAAGTGCGAAAAATTTGTTGTCTTGTCAACCATTTCTTAGCTTCAAAGTCCCATATCTCGCGAACGGATTGACCGAACCCAAAAATTCCTATTGTATCTGAAAGTAGAATCTCGCCCGATTACAACGGTATGCGTATTTTTTCCCTAGGCCATTCTGGTTAAGCGTTTGGAGCAGCAGATTTGCTAAAAATTTGTAGTCTTCTCAACCATTTCTTAGCTTCAAACTCTCATATCTCGCGAACGGATTGACCTAACCCAAAAATTCCTATTCCATTTGAAAGTAGAAACTCGCCCGATTACAAAGGTATGTGTATTTTTTCCCTAGGCCATTCTGGTTAAGCATTTGTAGCAGCAGAATTGCGAAAAATTTTTTGCCTTCTCAACCATTTCTTGGCTTCAAACTCCCATATCTCGCGAACGGATTGACCTAACCCAAAAATTCCTATTGCATTTGAAAGTAGAAACTCGCCCGATTACAACGGTATGTGTATTTTTTCCCTAGGCCATTCTGGTTAAGCATTTGTAGCAGCAGAATTGCGAAAAATTTTTTGCCTTCTCAACCATTTCTTGGCTTCAAACTCCCATATCTTGCGAACGGATTGACCTAACCCAAAAATTCCTATTGCGTCTGAAAGTAGAAACTCGCCCGATTACAACGGTACGTGTATTTTTCCCCTAGGCCATTCTGGTTAAGCGATTGGAGCAGCAGAATTGCGAAAAATTTGTTGTCTTGTCAACCATTTCTTAGCTTCAAAGTCCCATATGTCGCGAACGGATTGACTGAATCCAAAAATTCCTATTTTAACTGAATGTAGAAACTCGCCGGATTACAACGGTATGTGTATTTTTCCCTAGCCCATTCTGGTTAAGCGTTTGGTGCAGCAGAATTGCGAAAGATTTGTTGTCTTCTAAACCATTTCTTAGCATCAAACTCCCATATCTCGCGAACGGATTGACCTAACCCAAAAATTCCTTATGCATCTGAAAGTAGAAACTCGCCCGATTACAATGGTATGTGTATTTTTTCCCTAGGGCATTCTGGTTAAGCGTTCGGAGCAGCAGAATTGCGAAAAATTTGTTGTTTTGTCAACCATTTCTTAGCTTCAAAGTCCCATATCTCGCGAACGGATTGACCGAACCCAAAAATTCCTATTGTATCTGAAAGTAGAAACTCGCCCGATTACAACGGTATGCGTATTTATTCCCTAGGCCATTCTGGTTATGCGTTTGGAGCAGCAGATTTGCGAAAAATTTGTTGCCTTCTCAACCATTTCTTAGCTTCAAAGTCTCATATCTCGCGAACCGATTGACCTAACCCAAAACTTCCTGTTGCATTTGAAAGTAGAAACTCGCCCGATTACAACGGTATGTGTATTTTTTCCCTAGGGCATTCTGGTTAAGCGTTTGGAGCAGCAGAATTGCGAAAAATTTTTTGCCTTCTCAACCATTTCTTGGCTTCAAACTCCCATATCTCGCGAACGGATTGACCTAACCCAAAAATTCCTTATGTATCTGAAAGTAGAAACTCGCCCGATTACAATGGTATGTATATTTTTTCCCTAAGGCATTCTGGTTAAGCGTTCGGAGCAGCAGAATTGCGAAAAATTTTTTGCCTTCTCAACCATTTCTTGGCTTCAAACTCCCATATCTCGCGAACGGATTGACCTAACCCAAAAATTCCTTTTGCATTTGAAAGTAGAAACTCGCCCGATTACAACGGTATGTGTATTTTTTCCCTAGGGCATTCTGGTTAAACGTTTGGAGCAGCAGAATTGCGAAAAATTTTTTGCCTTCTCAACCATTTCTTGGCTTCAAACTCCCATATCTCGCGAACGGATTGACCTAACCCAAAAATTCTTTATGTATCTCAAAGTAGGAACTCGCCCGATTACAACGGTATGTGTATTTTTTCCCTAAGGCATTCTGGTTAAGCGATTGCAGCAGCAGAATTGCGAAAAATTTGTTGTTTTGTCAACCATTTCTTAGCTTCAAAGTCCCATATCTCGCGAACGGATTGACCGAACCCAAAAATTCCTATTGTATCTGAAAGTAGAAACTCGCCCGATTAAACGGTATGCGTATTTATTCCCTAGGACATTCTGGTTAAGCGTTTGGAGCAGCAGATTTGCGAAAAATTTGTTGTCTTCTCAACCATTTCTTAGCTTCAAACTCTCATATCTCGCGAACCGATTGACCTAACCCAAAAATTCCTTTTGCATTTGAAAGTAGAAACTCGCCCGATTACAACGGTATGTGTATCTTTTCCCTAGGACATTCTGGTTAAGCGTTTGGAGCAGCAGAATTGCGAAAAATTTTTTGCCTTCTCAACCATTTCTTGGCTTCAAACTCCCATATCTCGCGAACGGATTGACCTAACCCAAAAATTCTTTATGTATCTGAAAGTAGGAACTCGCCCGATTACAACGGTATGTGTATTTTTTCCCTAAGGAATTCTGGTTAAGCGATTGGAGCAGCAGAATTGCGAAAAATTTGTTGTTTTGTCAACCATTTCTTAGCTTCAAAGTCCCATATCTCGCGAACGGATTGACCGAACCCAAAAATTCCTATTGTATCTGAAAGTAGAAACTCGCCCGATTACAACGGTATGCGTATTTATTCCCTAGGACATTCTGGTTAAGCGTTTGGAGCAGCAGATTTGCGAAAAATTTGTTGTCTTCTCAACCATTTCTTAGCTTCAAACTCTCATATCTCGCGAACCGATTGACCTAACCCAAAAATTCCTTTTGCATTTGAAAGTAGAAACTCGCCCGATTACAACGGTATGTGTATTTTTTCCCTAGGACATTCTGGTTAAGCGTTTGGAGCAGCAGAATTGCGAAAAATTTTTTGCCTTCTCAACCATTTCTTGGCTTCAAACTCCCATATCTCGCGAACGGATTGACCTAACCCAAAAATTCCTTATGTATCTGAAAGTAGAAACTCGCCCGATTACAACGGTATGTGTATTTTTTCCCTAAGGCATTCTGGTTAAGCGTTCGGAGCAGCAGAATTGCGAAAAATTTTTTGCCTTCTCAACCATTTCTTGTCTTCAAACTCCCATATCTCGCGAACGGATTGATCTAACCCAAAAATTCCTTATGCATCTGAAAGTAGAAACTCTCCCGATTACAACGGTACGTGTATTTTTCTCCTAGGGCATTCTGGTTAAGCGATTGGAGCAGCAGAATTGCGAAAAATTTGTTGTCTTGTCAACCATTTCTTAGCTTCGAAGTCCCATATCTCGCGAACGGATTGACCTAACCCAAAAATTCCTGTTGCGTCTGAAAGTAGAAACTCGCCCGATTACAACGGTTTGTGTATTTTTTTCCTAGGCCATTCTGGTTAAGCGTTTGGAGTAGCAGAATTGCGAAAAATTTTTTGCCTTCTCAACCATTTCTTGGCTTCAAACTCCCATATCTCGCGAACGGATTGACCTAACCCAAAAATTCCTGTTGCGTCTGAAAGTAGAAACTCGCCCGATTACAACGGTATGTGTATTTTTTCCCTAGGGCATTCTGGTTAAGCGTTTGAAGCAGCAGAATTGCGCAAAATTTTTTGCCTTCTCAACCATTTCTTGGCTTCAAAGTCCCATATCTCGCGAACGGATTGACCTAACCCAAAAATTCCTGTTGCGTCTGAAAGTAGAAACTCGCCCGATTACAACGGTTCGTGTATTTTTCCCCTAGGCCATTCTGGTTAAGCGATTGGAGCAGCAGAAGTGCGAAAAATTTGTTGTCTTGTCAACCATTTCTTAGCTTCAAAGTCCCATATCTCGCGAACGGATTGACCTAACCCAAAAATTCCTATTGCATTTGAAAGTAGAAGCTCGCCCGATTACAACGGTATGTGTATTTTTTCCCTAGGGCATTCTGGTTAAGCGTTTGGAGCAGCAGAATTGCGAAAAATTTTTTGCCTTCTCAACCATTTCTTGGCTTCAAAGTCCCATATCTCGCGAACGGATTGACCTAACCCAAAAATTCCTGTTGCGTCTGAAAGTAGAAACTCGCCCGATTACAACGGTTCGTGTATTTTTCCCCTAGGCCATTCTGGTTAAGCGATTGGAGCAGCAGAAGTGCGAAAAATTTGTTGTCTTGTCAACCATTTCTTAGCTTCAAAGTCCCATATCTCGCGAACGGATTGACCTAACCCAAAAATTCCTATTGCATTTGAAAGTAGAAGCTCGCCCGATTACAACGGTATGTGTATTTTTTCCCTAGGGCATTCTGGTTAAGCGTTTGGAGCAGCAGAATTGCGAAAAATTTTTTGCCTTCTCAACCATTTCTTAGCTTCAAACTCCCACATCTCCCGAACGGATTGACCTAACCGAAAAATTCCTATTGCGTCTGAAAGTAGAAACTCGCCCGATTACAACGGTATGTGTATTTTTTTCCTAGGCCATTCTGGTTAAGCGTTTGGAGCAGCAGATTTGCGAAAAATTTTTTGCCTTCTCAACCATTTCTTCGCTTCGAACTCCCATATCTCGCGAACGGATTGACCTAACCCAAAAATTCCTGTTGCGCCTGAAAGTAGAAACTCGCCCGATTACAACGGTATGTGTATTTTTTCCCTAGGCCATTCTGGTTAAGCTTTTGGAGCAGCAGATTTGCGAAAAATTTGTTGTCTTCTTAACCATTTCTTAGCTTCAAACTCTCATATCTCGCGAACGGATTGACCTAACCCAAAAATTCCTATTGCATTTGAAAGTAGAAACTCGCCCGATTACAACGGTATGTGTATTTTTTCCCTAGGGCATTCTGGTTAAGCGTTTGGAGCAGCAGAATTGCGAAAAATTTTTTGCCTTCTCAACCATTTCTTGTCTTCAAACCCCCATATCTCGCGAACGGATTGACCTAACCCAAAAATTCCTTATGCATCTGAAAGTAGAAACTCGCACGATTACAACGGTACGTGTATTTTTCCCCTAGGGCATTCTGGTTAAGCGATTTGAGCAGCAGAAGTGCGAAAAATTTGTTGTCTTGTCAACCATTTCTTAGCTTCAAGGTCCCATATCTCGCAAACGGATTGACCGAACCCAAAAATTCCTATTGTAACTGAAAGTAGAGACTCGCCCGATTACAACGGTATGTGTATTTTTTCCCTAGGCCATTCTGGTTAAGCGTTTGGAGCAGCAGAATTGCGAAAAATTTTTGGCCTTCTCAACCATTTCTTGGCTTCAAACTCCCATGTCTCGCGAACGGGTTGACCTAACCCAAAAATTCCTTAGGCATCTGAAAGTAGAGACTCGCCCGATTACAACGGTTTGCGTATTTTTTCCCTAGGCCATTCTGGTTAAGCGATTGGAGCAGCAGAAGTAGGAAAAATTTGTTGTCTTGTCAACCATTTCTTAGCTTCAAAGTCCCATATCTCGCGAACGGATTGACCGAACCCAAAAATTCCTATTGTATCTGAAAGTAGAAACTCGCCCGATTACAACGGTATGCGTATTTATTTCCTAGGCCATTCTGGTTAAGCGTTTGGAGCAGCAGATTTGCGAAAAATTTGTTGTCTTCTCAACCATTTCTTAGCTTCAAACTCTCATATCTCGCGAACGGATTGACCTAACCCAAAAATTCCTTTTGCATTTGAAAGTAGAAGCTCGCCCGATTACAACGGTATGTGTATTTTTTCCCTAAGGCATTCTGGTTAAGCGTTCGGAGCAGCAGAATTGCGAAAAATTTTTTGCCTTCTCAACCATTTCTTGTCTTCAAACTCCCATATCGCGCGAACGGATTGACCTAACCCAAAAATTCCTTATGCATCTGAAAGTTGAAACTCTCCCGATTACAGCGGTACGTGTATTTTTACCCTAGGGCATTCTGGTTAAGCGTTTGGAGCAGCAGATTTGCGAAAAATTTGTTGTCTTCTCAACCATTTCTTAGCTTCAAACTCTCATATCTCGGGAACCGATTGACCTAACCCAAAAATTCCTTTTGCATTTGAAAGTAGAAACTCGCCCGATTACAACGGTATGTGTATTTTTTCCCTAGGACATTCTGGTTAAGCGTTTGGAGCAGCAGAATTGCGAAAAATTTTTTGCCTTCTCAACCATTTCTTGGCTTCAAACTCCCATATCTCGCGAACGGATTGACCTAACCCAAAAATTCCTTATGTATCTGAAAGTAGAAACTCGCCCGATTACAACGGTATGTGTATTTTTTCCCTAGGCCATTCTGGTTAAGCGTTTGGAGCAGCAGAATTGCGAAAAATTTTTTGCCTTCTCAACCATTTCTTGGCTTCAAACTCCCATATCTCGCGAACGGATTGACTTAACCCAAAAATTCCTGTTGCGTCTGAAAGTAGAAACTCGCCCGATTACAACGGTATGTGTATTTTTTCCCTAGGGCATTCTGGTTAAGCGTTTGGAGCAGCAGAATTGCGCAAAATTTGTTGCCTTCTCAACCATTTCTTGGCTTCAAAGTCCCATATCTCGCGAACGGATTGACCTAACCCAAAAATTCCTGTTGCGTCTGAAAGTAGAAACTCGCCCGATTACAACGGTATGTGTATTTTTTCCCTAGGCCATTCTGGTTAAGCGTTTGGAGCAGCAGATTTGCGAAAAATTTGTTGTCTTCTCAACCATTTCTTAGCTTCAAACTCTCACATCTCGCGAACGGATTGACCTAACCCAAAAATTCCTATTGCATTTGAAAGTAGAAACTCGCCCGATTACAACGGTATGTGTATTTTTTCCCTAGGCCATTCTGGTTAAGCTTTTGGAGCAGCAGATTTGCGAAAAATTTGTTGTCTTCTGAACCATTTCTTAGCTTCAAACTCTCATATCTCGCGAACGGATTGACCTAACCCAAAAATTCCTATTGCATTTGAAAGTAGAAACTCGCCCGATTACAACGGTATGTGTATTTTTTCCCTAGGGCATTCTGGTTAAGCGTTTGGAGCAGCAGAATTGCGAAAAATTTTTTGCCTTCTCAACCATTTCTTGTCTTCAAACCCCCATATCTCGCGAACGGATTGACCTAACCCAAAAATTCCTTATGCATCTGAAAGTAGAAACTCGCACGATTACAACGGTACGTGTATTTTTCCCCTAGGGCATTCTGGTTAAGCGATTTGAGCAGCAGAAGTGCGAAAAATTTGTTGTCTTGTCAACCATTTCTTAGCTTCAAGGTCCCATATCTCGCAAACGGATTGACCGAACCCAAAAATTCCTATTGTAACTGAAAGTAGAGACTCGCCCGATTACAACGGTATGCGTATTTTTTCCCTAGGCCATTCTGGTTAAGCGTTTGGAGCAGCAGATTTGCGAAAAATTTGTTTTCTTGTCAACCATTTCTTAGCTTCAAAGTCCCATATCTCGCGAACGGATTGACCGAACCCAAAAATTCCTATTGTATCTGAAAGTAGAAACTCGCCCGATTACAACGGTATGCGTATTTATTCCCTAGGCCATTCTGGTTAAGCGTTTGGAGCAGCAGATTTGCGAAAAATTTGTTGTCTTCTCAACCATTTCTTAGCTTCAAACTCTCATATCTCGCGAACGGATTGACCTAACCCAAAAATTCCTTTTGCATTTGAAAGTAGAAGCTCGCCCGATTACAACGGTATGTGTATTTTTTCCCTAGGGCATTCTGGTTAAGCGTTTGGAGCAGCAGAATTGCGAAAAATTTTTTGCCTTCTCAACCATTTCTTGGCTTCAAACTCCCATATCTCGCGAACGGATTGACCTAACCCAAAAATTCCTTATGCATCTGAAAGTAGAAACTCGCCCGATTACAACGGTATGTGTATTTTTTCCCTAAGGCATTCTGGTTAAGCGTTCGGAGCAGCAGAATTGCGAAAAATTTTTTGCCTTCTCAACCATTTCTTGTCTTCAAACTCCCATATCTCGCGAACGGATTGACCTAACCCAAAAATTCCTTATGCACCTGAAAGTAGAAACTCTCCCGATTACAACGGTACGTGTATTTTTACCCTAGGGCATTCTGGTTAAGCGATTGGAGCAGCAGAATTGCGAAAAATTTGTTGTCTTGTCAACCATTTCTTAGCTTCAAAGTCCCATATCTCGCGAACGGATTGACCTAACCCAAAAATTCCTGTTGCGTCTGAAAGTAGAAACTCGCCCGATTACAACGGTATGTGTATTTTTTCCCTAGGCCATTCTGGTTAAGCGTTTGGAGCAGCAGAATTGCGAAAAATTTTTGGCCTTCCCAACCATTTCTTGGCTTCAAACTCCCATGTCTCGCGAACGGATTGACCTAACCCAAAAATTCCTTAGGCATCTGAAAGTAGAGACTCGCCCGATTACAACGGTATGCGTATTTTTTCCCTAGGCCATTCTGGTTAAGCGATTGGAGCAGCAGAAGTGCGAAAAATTTGTTGTCTTGTCAACCATTTCTTAGCTTCAAAGTCCCATATCTCGCGAACGGATTGACCGAACCCAAAAATTCCTATTGTATCTGAAAGTAGAAACTCGCCCGATTACAACGGTATGCGTATTTATTCCCTAGGCCATTCTGGTTAAGCGTTTGGAGCAGCAGATTTGCGAAAAATTTGTTGTCTTCTCAACCATTTCTTAGCTTCAAACTCTCATATCTCGCGAACGGATTGACCTAACCCAAAAACTCCTTTTGCATTTGAAAGTAGAAGCTCGCCCGATTACAACGGTATGTGTATTTTTTCCCTAGGGCATTCTGGTTAAGCGTTTGGTGCAGTAGAATTGCGAAAAATTTTTTGCCTTCTCAACCATTTCTTGGCTTCAAACTCCCATATCTCGCGAACGGATTGACCTAACCCAAAAATTCCTTATGTATCTGAAAGTAGAAACTCGCCCGATTACAACGGTATGTGTATTTTTTCCCTAAGGCATTCTGGTTAAGCGTTCGGAGCAGCAGAATTGCGAAAAATTTTTTGCCTTCTCAACCATTTCTTGTCTTCAAACTCCCATATCTCGCGAACGGATTGACCTAACCCAAAAATTCCTTATGCATCTGAAAGTAGAAACTCTCCCGATTACAACGGTACGTGTATTTTTACCCTATGGCATTCTGGTTAAGCGTTTGGAGCAGCAGATTTGCGAAAAATTTGTTGTCTTCTCAACCATTTCTTAGCTTCAAACTCTCATATCTCGCGAACGGATTGACCTAACCCAAAAATTCCTTTTGCATTTGAAAGTAGAAGCTCGCCCGATTACAACGGTATGTGTATTTTTTCCCTAGGGCATTCTGGTTAAGCGTTTGGAGCAGCAGATTTGCGAAAAATTTGTTGTCTTCTCAACCATTTCTTAGCTTCAAACTCTCATATCTCGCGAACGGATTGACCTAACCCAAAAATTCCTATTGCATTTGAGAGTAGAAACTCGCCCGATTACAACGGTATGTGTATTTTTTCCCTAGGCCATTCTGGTTAAGCGTTTGGAGCAGCAGAATTGCGAAAAATTTTTTGCCTTCTCAACCATTTCTTGGCTTCAAACTCCCATATCTCGCGAACGGATTGACCTAACCCAAAAATTCCTGTTACGTCTGAAAGTAGATACTCGCCCGATTACAACGGTATGTGTATTTTTTCCCTAAGGCATTCTGGTTAAGCGATTTGAGCAGCAGAAGTGCGAAAAATTTGTTGTCTTGTCAACCATTTCTTAGCTTCAAGGTCCCATATCTCGCGAACGGATTGACCGAACCCAAAAATTCCTATTTTAACTGAATGTAGAAACTCGCCGGATTACAACGGTATGTGTATTTTTCCCTAGCCCATTCTGGTTAAGCGATTGGAGCAGCAGAATTGCGAAAAATTTTTTGCCTTCTCAACCATTTCTTGGCTTAAAACTCCCATATCTCGCGAACGGATTCACCTAACCCAAAAATTCCTGTTGCGTCTGAAAGTAGAAACTCGCCCGATTACAACGGTATGTGTATTTTTTCCCTAAGGCATTCTGGTTAAGCGATTGGAGCAGCAGAAGTGCGAAAAATTTGTTGTCTTGTCAACCATTTCTTAGCTTCAAAGTCCCATATCTCGCGAACGGATTGACCGAACCCAAAAATTCCTATTGTATCTGAAAGTAGAATCTCGCCCGATTACAACGGTATGCGTATTTATTCCCTAGGCCATTCTGGTTAAGCGTTTGGAGCAGCAGATTTGCGAAATATTTGTTGTCTTCTCAACCATTTCTTAGCTTCAAACTCTCATATCTCGCGAACGGATTGACCTAACCCAAAAATTCCTTTTGCATTTGAAAGTGGAAACTCGCCCGATAATAACGGTATGTGTATTTTTTCCCTAAGGCATTCTGGTTAAGCGTTCGGAGCAGCAGAATTGCGAAAAATTTTTTGCCTTCTCAACCATTTCTTGTCTTCAAACTCCCATATCTCGTGAACGGTTTGAACTAACCCAAAAATTCCTTATGCATCTGAAAGTAGAAACTCACCCGATTACAACGGTACGTGTATTTTTCCCCTAGGGCATTCTGGTTAAGCGGTTGGTGCAGCAGAAGTGCGAAAAATTTTTTGCCTTCTCAACCATTTCTTGGCTTCAAACTCCCATGTCTCGCGAACGGATTGACCTAACCCAAAAATTCCTTATGCATCAGAAAGTAGAAACTCGCCCTGTTACAACGGTTCGTGTATTTTTCCCCTAGGGCATTCTGGTTAAGCGATTTGAGCAGCAGAAGTGCGAAAAATTTGTTGTCTTGTCAACCATTTCTTAGCTTCAAGGTCCCATATCTCGCGAACGGATTGACCGAACCCAAAAATTCCTATTGTAACTGAATGTAGAGACTCGCCCGATTACAACGGTATGCGTATTTTTTCCCTAGGCCATTCTGGTTAAGCGTTTGGAGCAGCAGATTTGCGAAAAACTTGTTGTCTTCTCAACCATTTCTTAGCTTCAAACTCTCATATCTCGCGAACAGATTGACCTAACCCAAAAATTCCTATTGCATTTGAAAGTAGAAACTCGCCCGATTACAACGGTATGTGTATTTTTTCCCTAGGCCATTCTGGTTAAGCGTTTGGAGCAGCAGAATTGCGAAAAATTTTTTGCCTTCTCAACCATTTCTTGGCTTCAAACTCCCATATCTCGCGAACGGATTGACCTAACCCAAAAATTCCTGTTGCGTCTGAAAGTAGAAACTCGCCCGATTACAACGGCATGTGTATTTTTTCCCTAAGGCATTCTGGTTAAGCGATTGGAGCAGCAGAAGTGCGAAAAATTTGTTGTCTTGTCAACCATTTCTTAGCTTCAAAGTCCCATATCTCGCGAACGGATTGACCGAACCCAAAAATTCCTATTGTATCTGAAAGTAGAAACTCGCCCGATTACAACGGTATGTGGATTTTTCCCCTATGCCATTCTGGTTAAGCGATTGGAACAGCAGAATTGCGAAAAATTTGTTGTCTTGCCAACCATTTCTTAGCTTCAAAGTCCCATATCTCGCGAACGGATTGACCGAACCCAAAAATTCCTATTTTAACTGAATGTAGAAACTCGCCGGATTACAACGGTATGTGTATTTTTCCCTAGCCCATTCTGGTTAAGCGATTGGAGCAGCAGAATTGCGAAAAATTTGTTGTCTTCTCAACCATTTCTAAGCTTCAAACTCTCATATCTCGCGAACGGATTGACCTAACCCAAAAATTCCTTTTGCATTTGAAAGTAGAAACTCGCCCGATTACAACGGTATGTGTATTTTTTTCCCTAGGGCATTCTGGTTAAGCGTTTGGAGCAGCAGAATTGCGAAAAATTTTTTGCCTTCTCAACCATTTCTTGGCTTCAAACTCCCATATCTCGCGAACGGATTGACTTAACCGAAAAATTCCTATTGCGTCTGAAAGTAGAAACTCGCCCGATTACAACGGTACGTGTATTTTTCACCTAGGCCATTCTGGTTAAGCGATTGGAGCAGCAGAATTGCGAAAAATTTTTTGCCTTCTCAACCATTTCTTGGCTTCAAACTCCCATATCTCGCGAACGGATACACCTAACCCAAAAATTCCTATTGCATTTGAATGTAGAGACTCGCCCGATTACAACGGTACGTGTATTTTTCCCCTAGGCCATTCTGGTTAAGCGATTGGAGCAGCAGAAATGCGAAAAATTTGTTGTCTTGCCAACCATTTCTTAGCTTCAAAGTCCCATATCTTGCGAACCGATTGACCTAACCCAAAAATTCCTATTTTAACTGAATGTAGAAACTCGCCGGATTACAACGGTATGTGTATTTTTCCCCTAGGCCATTCTGGTTAAGCGATTGGAGCAGCAGAATTGCGAAAAATTTGTTGTCTTGTCAACCATTTCTTAGCTTCAAAGTCCCATATCTCGCGAACGGATTGACCGAACCCAAAAATTCCTATTTTAACTGAATGTAGAAACTCGCCGGATTACAACGGTATGTGTATTTTTCCCTAGCCCATTCTGGTTAAGCGATTGGAGCAGCAGAATTGCGAAAAATTTTTTGCCTTCTCAACCATTTCTTGGCTTCAAACTCCCATATCTCGCGAACGGATTCACCTAACCCAAAAATTCCTATTGCATTTGAATGTAGAGACTCGCCCGATTACAACGGTACGTGTATTTTTCCCCTAGGCCACTCTGGTTAAGCGATTGGAGCAGCAGAAATGCGAAAAATTTGTTGTCTTGCCAACCATTTCTTAGCTTCAAAGTCCCATATCTTGCGAACCGATTGACCTAACCCAAAAATTCCTGTTGCGCCTGAAAGTAGAAACTCGCCCGATTACAACGGTATGTGTATTTTATTCCTAGCCAATTCTGGTTAAGCGTTTGGTGCAGCGGAATTGCGAAAAATGTGTTGTATTCTAAACCATTTCTTAGCTTCAAACTCCCATATCTCGCGAACGGATTGACTTAACCGAAAAATTCCTATTGCGTCTGAAAGTAGAAACTCGCCCGATTACAACGGTACGTGTATTTTTCCCCTAGGCCATTCTGGTTAAGCGATTGGAGCAGCAGAATTGCGAAAAATTTGTTGTCTTGTCAACCATTTCTTAGCTTCAAAGTCCCATATCTCGCGAACGGATTGACCGAACCCAAAAATTCCTATTTTAACTGTATGTAGAAACTCGCCGGATTACAACGGTATGTGTATTTTTCCCTAGCCCATTCTGGTTAAGCGTTTGGTGCAGCAGAATTGCGAAAGATTTGTTGTCTTCTAAACCATTTCTTAGCTTCAAACTCCCATATCTCGCGAACGGATTGACTTAACCGAAAAATTCCTATTGCGTCTGAAAGTAGAAACTCACCCGATTACAACGGTACGTGTATTTTTCCCCTAGGCCATTCTGGTTAAGCGATTGGAGCAGCAGAATTGCGAAAAATTTGTTGTCTTGTCAACCATTTCTTTGCTTCAAAGTCCCATATCTCGCGAACGGATTGACCTAACCCAAAAATTCCTTATGCATCTGAAAGTAGAAACTCGCCCGATTACAACGGTATGTGTACTTTTACCCTAGGGCATTCTGGTTAAGCGTTTGGAGCAGCAGAATTGCGAAAAATTGTTTGCCTTCTCAACCATTTCTTGGCTTCAAACTCCCATAACTCGCGAACGGATTGACCTAACCCAAAAATTCCTGTTGCGTCTGAAAGTAGAAACTCGCCCGATTACAACGGTATGTGTATTTTTTCCCTAGGCCATTCTGGTTAAGCGTTTGGAGCAGTAGATTTGCGAAAAATTTGTTGTCTTCTCAACCATTTCTTAGCTTCAAACTCTCATATCTCGCGAACGGATTGACCTAATCCAAAAATTCCTATTGCATTTGAAGGTAGATTCTCGCCCGATTACAACGGTATGTGTATTTTTTCCCTAGGGCATTCTGGTTAAGCGTTTGGAGCAGCAGAATTGCGAAAAATTTTTTGCCTTCTCAACCATTTCTTGTCTTCAAACTCCCATATCTCGCGAACGGATTGACCTAACCCAAAAATTCCTTATGCATCTGAAAGTAGAAACTCGCCCGATTACAACGGTATGCGTATTTTTTCCCTAGGCCATTCTGGTTAAGCGATTGGAGCAGCAGAAATGCGAAAAATTTGTTGTCTTGTCAACCATTTCCTAGCTTCAAAGTCCCATATCTCGCGAACGGATTGACCGAACCCAAAAATTCCTATTGTATCTGAAAGTAGAAACTCGCCCGATTACAACGGTATGCGTATTTATTCCCTAGGCCATTCTGGTTAAGCGTTTGGAGCAGCAGATTTGCGAAAAATTTGTTGTCTTCTCAACCATTTCTTAGCTTCAAACTCTCATATCTCGCGAACGGATTGACCTAACCCAAAAATTCCTTTTGCATTTGAAAGTAGAAGCTCGCCCGATTACAACGGTATGTGTATTTTTTCCCTAGGGCATTCTGGTTAAGCGATTGCAGCAGCAGAATTGCGAAAAATTTGTTGTTTTGTCAACCATTTCTTAGCTTCAAAGTCCCATATCTCGCGAACGGATTGACCGAACCCAAAAATTCCTATTGTATCTGAAAGTAGGAACTCGCCCGATTACAACGGTATGCGTATTTATTCCCTAGGACATTCTGGTTAAGCGTTTGGAGCAGCAGATTTGCGAAAAATTTGTTGTCTTCTCAACCATTTCTTAGCTTCAAACTCTCATATCTCGCGAACCGATTGACCTAACCCAAAAATTCCTTCTGCATTTGAAAGTAGAAACTCGCCCGATTACAACGGTATGTGTATCTTTTCCCTAGGACATTCTGGTTAAGCGTTTGGAGCAGCAGAATTGCGAAAAATTTTTTGCCTTCTCAACCATTTCTTGGCTTCAAACTCCCATATCTCGCGAACGGATTGACCTAACCCAAAAATTCTTTATGTATCTGAAAGTGGGAACTCGCCCGATTACAACGGTATGTGTATTTTTTCCCTAAGGCATTCTGGTTAAGCGATTGGAGCAGCAGAATTGCGAAAAATTTGTTGTTTTGTCAACCATTTCTTAGCTTCAAAGTCCCATATCTCGCGAACGGATTGACCTAACCCAAAAATTCCTTATGTATCTGAAAGTAGAAACTCGCCCGATTACAACGGTATGTGTATTTTTTCCCTAAGGCATTCTGGTTAAGCGTTCGGAGCAGCAGAATTGCGAAAAATTTTTTGCCTTCTCAACCATTTCTTGTCTTCAAACTCCCATATCTCGCGAACGGATTGACCTAACCCAAAAATTCCTTATGCATCTGAAAGTAGAAACTCTCCCGATTACAACGGTACGTGTATTTTTCTCCTAGGGCATTCTGGTTAAGCGATTGGAGCAGCAGAATTGCGAAAAATTTGTTGTCTTGTCAACCATTTCTTAGCTTCAAAGTCCCATATCTCGCGAACGGATTGGCCTAACCCAAAAATTCCTGTTGCGTCTGAAAGTAGAAACTCGCCCGATTACAACGGTTTGTGTATTTTTTTCCTAGGCCATTCTGGTTAAGCGTTTGGAGCAGCAGAATTGCGAAAAATTTTTTGCCTTCTCAACCATTTCTTGTCTTCAAACTCCCATATCTCGCGAACGGATTGACCTAACCCAAAAATTCCTTATGCATCTGAAAGTAGAAACTCTCCCGATTACAACGGTACGTGTATTTTTACCCTATGGCATTCTGGTTAAGCGTTTGGAGCAGCAGATTTGCGAAAAATTTGTTGTCTTCTCAACCATTTCTTAGCTTCAAACTCTCATATCTCGCGAACGGATTGACCTAACCCAAAAATTCCTTTTGCATTTGAAAGTAGAAGCTCGCCCGATTACAACGGTATGTGTATTTTTTCCCTAGGGCATTCTGGTTAAGCGTTTGGAGCAGCAGATTTGCGAAAAATTTGTTGTCTTCTCAACCATTTCTTAGCTTCAAACTCTCATATCTCGCGAACGGATTGACCTAACCCAAAAATTCCTATTGCATTTGAGAGTAGAAACTCGCCCGATTACAACGGTATGTGTATTTTTTCCCTAGGCCATTCTGGTTAAGCGTTTGGAGCAGCAGAATTGCGAAAAATTTTTTGCCTTCTCAACCATTTCTTGGCTTCAAACTCCCATATCTCGCGAACGGATTGACCTAACCCAAAAATTCCTGTTACGTCTGAAAGTAGATACTCGCCCGATTACAACGGTATGTGTATTTTTTCCCTAAGGCATTCTGGTTAAGCGATTTGAGCAGCAGAAGTGCGAAAAATTTGTTGTCTTGTCAACCATTTCTTAGCTTCAAGGTCCCATATCTCGCGAACGGATTGACCGAACCCAAAAATTCCTATTTTAACTGAATGTAGAAACTCGCCGGATTACAACGGTATGTGTATTTTCCCCTGCCCATTCTGGTTAAGCGATTGGAGCAGCAGAATTGCGAAAAATTTTTTGCCTTCTCAACCATTTCTTGGCTTAAAACTCCCATATCTCGCGAACGGATTCACCTAACCCAAAAATTCCTGTTGCGTCTGAAAGTAGAAACTCGCCCGATTACAACGGTATGTGTATTTTTTCCCTAAGGCATTCTGGTTAAGCGATTGGAGCAGCAGAAGTGCGAAAAATTTGTTGTCTTGTCAACCATTTCTTAGCTTCAAAGTCCCATATCTCGCGAACGGATTGACCGAACCCAAAAATTCCTATTGTATCTGAAAGTAGAATCTCGCCCGATTACAACGGTATGCGTATTTATTCCCTAGGCCATTCTGGTTAAGCGTTTGGAGCAGCAGATTTGCGAAATATTTGTTGTCTTCTCAACCATTTCTTAGCTTCAAACTCTCATATCTCGCGAACGGATTGACCTAACCCAAAAATTCCTTTTGCATTTGAAAGTGGAAACTCGCCCGATAATAACGGTATGTGTATTTTTTCCCTAAGGCATTCTGGTTAAGCGTTCGGAGCAGCAGAATTGCGAAAAATTTTTTGCCTTCTCAACCATTTCTTGTCTTCAAACTCCCATATCTCGTGAACGGTTTGAACTAACCCAAAAATTCCTTATGCATCTGAAAGTAGAAACTCACCCGATTACAACGGTACGTGTATTTTTCCCCTAGGGCATTCTGGTTAAGCGGTTGGTGCAGCAGAAGTGCGAAAAATTTTTTGCCTTCTCAACCATTTCTTGGCTTCAAACTCCCATGTCTCGCGAACGGATTGACCTAACCCAAAAATTCCTTATGCATCTGAAAGTAGAAACTCGCCCTGTTACAACGGTTCGTGTATTTTTCCCCTAGGGCATTCTGGTTAAGCGATTTGAGCAGCAGAAGTGCGAAAAATTTGTTGTCTTGTCAACCATTTCTTAGCTTCAAGGTCCCATATCTCGCGAACGGATTGACCGAACCCAAAAATTCCTATTGTAACTGAATGTAGAGACTCGCCCGATTACAACGGTATGCGTATTTTTTCCCTAGGCCATTCTGGTTAAGCGTTTGGAGCAGCAGATTTGCGAAAAACTTGTTGTCTTCTCAACCATTTCTTAGCTTCAAACTCTCATATCTCGCGAACAGATTGACCTAACCCAAAAATTCCTATTGCATTTGAAAGTAGAAACTCGCCCGATTACAACGGTATGTGTATTTTTTCCCTAGGCCATTCTGGTTAAGCGTTTGGAGCAGCAGAATTGCGAAAAATTTTTTGCCTTCTCAACCATTTCTTGGCTTCAAACTCCCATATCTCGCGAACGGATTGACCTAACCCAAAAATTCCTGTTGCGTCTGAAAGTAGAAACTCGCCCGATTACAACGGCATGTGTATTTTTTCCCTAAGGCATTCTGGTTAAGCGATTGGAGCAGCAGAAGTGCGAAAAATTTGTTGTCTTGTCAACCATTTCTTAGCTTCAAAGTCCCATATCTCGCGAACGGATTGACCGAACCCAAAAATTCCTATTGTATCTGAAAGTAGAAACTCGCCCGATTACAACGGTATGTGTATTTTTCCCCTATGCCATTCTGGTTAAGCGATTGGAACAGCAGAATTGCGAAAAATTTGTTGTCTTGCCAACCATTTCTTAGCTTCAAAGTCCCATATCTCGCGAACGGATTGACCGAACCCAAAAATTCCTATTTTAACTGAATGTAGAAACTCGCCGGATTACAACGGTATGTGTATTTTTCCCTAGCCCATTCTGGTTAAGCGATTGGAGCAGCAGAATTGCGAAAAATTTGTTGTCTTCTCAACCATTTCTAAGCTTCAAACTCTCATATCTCGCGAACGGATTGACCTAACCCAAAAATTCCTTTTGCATTTGAAAGTAGAAACTCGCCCGATTACAACGGTATGTGTATTTTTTTCCCTAGGGCATTCTGGTTAAGCGTTTGGAGCAGCAGAATTGCGAAAAATTTTTTGCCTTCTCAACCATTTCTTGGCTTCAAACTCCCATATCTCGCGAACGGATTGACTTAACCGAAAAATTCCTATTGCGTCTGAAAGTAGAAACTCGCCCGATTACAACGGTACGTGTATTTTTCACCTAGGCCATTCTGGTTAAGCGATTGGAGCAGCAGAATTGCGAAAAATTTTTTGCCTTCTCAACCATTTCTTGGCTTCAAACTCCCATATCTCGCGAACGGATACACCTAACCCAAAAATTCCTATTGCATTTGAATGTAGAGACTCGCCCGATTACAACGGTACGTGTATTTTTCCCCTAGGCCATTCTGGTTAAGCGATTGGAGCAGCAGAAATGCGAAAAATTTGTTGTCTTGCCAACCATTTCTTAGCTTCAAAGTCCCATATCTTGCGAACCGATTGACCTAACCCAAAAATTCCTATTTTAACTGAATGTAGAAACTCGCCGGATTACAACGGTATGTGTATTTTTCCCCTAGGCCATTCTGGTTAAGCGATTGGAGCAGCAGAATTGCGAAAAATTTGTTGTCTTGTCAACCATTTCTTAGCTTCAAAGTCCCATATCTCGCGAACGGATTGACCGAACCCAAAAATTCCTATTTTAACTGAATGTAGAAACTCGCCGGATTACAACGGTATGTGTATTTTTCCCTAGCCCATTCTGGTTAAGCGATTGGAGCAGCAGAATTGCGAAAAATTTTTTGCCTTCTCAACCATTTCTTGGCTTCAAACTCCCATATCTCGCGAACGGATTCACCTAACCCAAAAATTCCTATTGCATTTGAATGTAGAGACTCGCCCGATTACAACGGGACGTGTATTTTTCCCCTAGGCCACTCTGGTTAAGCGATTGGAGCAGCAGAAATGCGAAAAATTTGTTGTCTTGCCAACCATTTCTTAGCTTCAAAGTCCCATATCTTGCGAACCGATTGACCTAACCCAAAAATTCCTGTTGCGCCTGAAAGTAGAAACTCGCCCGATTACAACGGTATGTGTATTTTATTCCTAGCCAATTCTGGTTAAGCGTTTGGTGCAGCGGAATTGCGAAAAATGTGTTGTATTCTAAACCATTTCTTAGCTTCAAACTCCCATATCTCGCGAACGGATTGACTTAACCGAAAAATTCCTATTGCGTCTGAAAGTAGAAACTCGCCCGATTACAACGGTACGTGTATTTTTCCCCTAGGCCATTCTGGTTAAGCGATTGGAGCAGCAGAATTGCGAAAAATTTGTTGTCTTGTCAACCATTTCTTAGCTTCAAAGTCCCATATCTCGCGAACGGATTGACCGAACCCAAAAATTCCTATTTTAACTGAATGTAGAAACTCGCCGGATTACAACGGTATGTGTATTTTTCCCTAGCCCATTCTGGTTAAGCGTTTGGTGCAGCAGAATTGCGAAAGATTTGTTGTCTTCTAAACCATTTCTTAGCTTCAAACTCCCATATCTCGCGAACGGATTGACTTAACCGAAAAATTCCTATTGCGTCTGAAAGTAGAAACTCACCCGATTACAACGGTACGTGTATTTTTCCCCTAGGCCATTCTGGTTAAGCGATTGGAGCAGCAGAATTGCGAAAAATTTGTTGTCTTGTCAACCATTTCTTTGCTTCAAAGTCCCATATCTCGCGAACGGATTGACCTAACCCAAAAATTCCTTATGCATCTGAAAGTAGAAACTCGCCCGATTACAACGGTATGTGTACTTTTACCCTAGGGCATTCTGGTTAAGCGTTTGGAGCAGCAGAATTGCGAAAAATTGTTTGCCTTCTCAACCATTTCTTGGCTTCAAACTCCCATAACTCGCGAACGGATTGACCTAACCCAAAAATTCCTGTTGCGTCTGAAAGTAGAAACTCGCCCGATTACAACGGTATGTGTATTTTTTCCCTAGGCCATTCTGGTTAAGCGTTTGGAGCAGTAGATTTGCGAAAAATTTGTTGTCTTCTCAACCATTTCTTAGCTTCAAACTCTCATATCTCGCGAACGGATTGACCTAATCCAAAAATTCCTATTGCATTTGAAGGTAGATTCTCGCCCGATTACAACGGTATGTGTATTTTTTCCCTAGGGCATTCTGGTTAAGCGTTTGGAGCAGCAGAATTGCGAAAAATTTTTTGCCTTCTCAACCATTTCTTGTCTTCAAACTCCCATATCTCGCGAACGGATTGACCTAACCCAAAAATTCCTTATGCATCTGAAAGTAGAAACTCGCCCGATTACAACGGTATGCGTATTTTTTCCCTAGGCCATTCTGGTTAAGCGATTGGAGCAGCAGAAATGCGAAAAATTTGTTGTCTTGTCAACCATTTCCTAGCTTCAAAGTCCCATATCTCGCGAACGGATTGACCGAACCCAAAAATTCCTATTTTAACTGAATGTAGAAACTCGCCGGATTACAACGGTATGTGTATTTTTCCCCTAGGCCATTCTGGTTAAGCGATTGGAGCAGCAGAATTGCGAAAAATTTGTTGTCTTGTCAACCATTTCTTAGCTTCAAAGTCCCATATCTCGCGAACGGATTGACCGAACCTAAAAATTCCTATTTTAACTGAATGTAGAAACTCGCCGGATTACAACGGTATGTGTATTTTTCCCTAGCCCATTCTGGTTAAGCGATTGGAGCAGCAGAATTGCGAAAAATTTTTTGCCTTCTCAACCATTTCTTGGCTTCAAACTCCCATATCTCGCGAACGGATTCACCTAACCCAAAAATTCCTATTGCATTTGAATGTAGAGACTCGCCCGATTACAACGGTACGTGTATTTTTCCCCTAGGCCACTCTGGTTAAGCGATTGGAGCAGCAGAAATGCGAAAAATTTGTTGTCTTGCCAACCATTTCTTAGCTTCAAAGTCCCATATCTTGCGAACCGATTGACCTAACCCAAAAATTCCTGTTGCGCCTGAAAGTAGAAACTCGCCCGATTACAACGGTATGTGTATTTTATTCCTAGCCAATTCTGGTTAAGCGTTTGGTGCAGCGGAATTGCGAAAAATGTGTTGTATTCTAAACCATTTCTTAGCTTCAAACTCCCATATCTCGCGAACGGATTGACTTAACCGAAAAATTCCTATTGCGTCTGAAAGTAGAAACTCGCCCGATTACAACGGTACGTGTATTTTTCCCCTAGGCCATTCTGGTTAAGCGATTGGAGCAGCAGAATTGCGAAAAATTTGTTGTCTTGTCAACCATTTCTTAGCTTCAAAGTCCCATATCTCGCGAACGGATTGACCGAACCCAAAAATTCCTATTTTAACTGAATGTAGAAACTCGCCGGATTACAACGGTATGTGTATTTTTCCCTAGCCCATTCTGGTTAAGCGTTTGGTGCAGCAGAATTGCGAAAGATTTGTTGTCTTCTAAACCATTTCTTAGCTTCAAACTCCCATATCTCGCGAACGGATTGACTTAACCGAAAAATTCCTATTGCGTCTGAAAGTAGAAACTCACCCGATTACAACGGTACGTGTATTTTTCCCCTAGGCCATTCTGGTTAAGCGATTGGAGCAGCGGAATTGCGAAAAATTTGTTGTCTTGTCAACCATTTCTTTGCTTCAAAGTCCCATATCTCGCGAACGGATTGACCTAACCCAAAAATTCCTTATGCATCTGAAAGTAGAAACTCGCCCGATTACAACGGTATGTGTACTTTTACCCTAGGGCATTCTGGTTAAGCGTTTGGAGCAGCAGAATTGCGAAAAATTTTTTGCCTTCTCAACCATTTCTTGGCTTCAAACTCCCATAACTCGCGAACGGATTGACCTAACCCAAAAATTCCTGTTGCGTCTGAAAGTAGAAACTCGCCCGATTACAACGGTATGTGTATTTTTTCCCTAGGCCATTCTGGTTAAGCGTTTGGAGCAGTAGATTTGCGAAAAATTTGTTGTCTTCTCAACCATTTCTTAGCTTCAAACTCTCATATCTCGCGAACGGATTGACCTAATCCAAAAATTCCTATTGCATTTGAAGGTAGATTCTCGCCCGATTACAACGGTATGTGTATTTTTTCCCTAGGGCATTCTGGTTAAGCGTTTGGAGCAGCAGAATTGCGAAAAATTTTTTGCCTTCTCAACCATTTCTTGTCTTCAAACTCCCATATCTCGCGAACGGATTGACCTAACCCAAAAATTCCTTATGCATCTGAAAGTAGAAACTCGCCCGATTACAACGGTATGCGTATTTTTTCCCTAGGCCATTCTGGTTAAGCGATTGGAGCAGCAGAAATGCGAAAAATTTGTTGTCTTGTCAACCATTTCCTAGCTTCAAAGTCCCATATCTCGCGAACGGATTGACCGAACCCAAAAATTCCTATTGTATCTGAAAGTAGAAACTCGCCCGATTACAACGGTATGCGTATTTATTCCCTAGGCCATTCTGGTTAAGCGTTTGGAGCAGCAGATTTGCGAAAAATTTGTTGTCTTCTCAACCATTTCTTAGCTTCAAACTCTCATATCTCGCGAACGGATTGACCTAACCCAAAAATTCCTTTTGCATTTGAAAGTAGAAGCTCGCCCGATTACAACGGTATGTGTATTTTTTCCCTAGGGCATTCTGGTTAAGCGATTGCAGCAGCAGAATTGCGAAAAATTTGTTGTTTTGTCAACCATTTCTTAGCTTCAAAGTCCCATATCTCGCGAACGGATTGACCGAACCCAAAAATTCCTATTGTATCTGAAAGTAGGAACTCGCCCGATTACAACGGTATGCGTATTTATTCCCTAGGACATTCTGGTTAAGCGTTTGGAGCAGCAGATTTGCGAAAAATTTGTTGTCTTCTCAACCATTTCTTAGCTTCAAACTCTCATATCTCGCGAACCGATTGACCTAACCCAAAAATTCCTTTTGCATTTGAAAGTAGAAACTCGCCCGATTACAACGGTATGTGTATCTTTTCCCTAGGACATTCTGGTTAAGCGTTTGGAGCAGCAGAATTGCGAAAAATTTTTTGCCTTCTCAACCATTTCTTGGCTTCAAACTCCCATATCTCGCGAACGGATTGACCTAACCCAAAAATTCTTTATGTATCTGAAAGTGGGAACTCGCCCGATTACAACGGTATGTGTATTTTTTCCCTAAGGCATTCTGGTTAAGCGATTGGAGCAGCAGAATTGCGAAAAATTTGTTGTTTTGTCAACCATTTCTTAGCTTCAAAGTCCCATATCTCGCGAACGGATTGACCTAACCCAAAAATTCCTTATGTATCTGAAAGTAGAAACTCGCCCGATTACAACGGTATGTGTATTTTTTCCCTAAGGCATTCTGGTTAAGCGTTCGGAGCAGCAGAATTGCGAAAAATTTTTTGCCTTCTCAACCATTTCTTGTCTTCAAACTCCCATATCTCGCGAACGGATTGACCTAACCCAAAAATTCCTTATGCATCTGAAAGTAGAAACTCTCCCGATTACAACGGTACGTGTATTTTTCTCCTAGGGCATTCTGGTTAAGCGATTGGAGCAGCAGAATTGCGAAAAATTTGTTGTCTTGTCAACCATTTCTTAGCTTCAAAGTCCCATATCTCGCGAACGGATTGGCCTAACCCAAAAATTCCTGTTGCGTCTGAAAGTAGAAACTCGCCCGATTACAACGGTTTGTGTATTTTTTTCCTAGGCCATTCTGGTTAAGCGTTTGGAGCAGCAGAATTGCGAAAAATTTTTTGCCTTCTCAACCATTTCTTGGCTTCAAGCTCCCATATCTCGCGAACGGATTGACCTAACCCAAAAATTCCTGTTGCGTCTGAAAGTAGAAACTCGCCCGATTACAACGGTATGTGTATTTTTTCCCTAGGGCATTCTGGTTAAGCGTTTGGAGCAGCAGAATTGCGCAAAATTTTTTGCCTTCTCAACCATTTCTTGGCTTCAAAGTCCCATATCTCGCGAACGGATTGACCTAACCCAAAAATTCCTGTTGCGTCTGAAAGTAGAAACTCGCCCGATTACAACGGTATGTGTATTTTTTCCCTTGGCCATTCTGGTTAAGCGTTTGGAGCAGCAGAATTGCGAAAAATTTTTTGCCTTCTCAACCATTTCTTGGCTTCAAAGTCCCATATCTCGCGAACGGATTGACCTAACCCAAAAATTCCTGTTGCGCCTGAAAGTAGAAACTCGCCCGATTACAACGGTATGTGTATTTTTTCCCTAGGCCATTCTGGTTAAGCTTTTGGAGCAGCAGATTTGCGAAAAATTTGTTGTCTTCTTAACCATTTCTTAGCTTCAAACTCTCATATCTCGCGAACGGATTGACCTAACCCAAAAATTCCTATTGCATTTGAAAGTAGAAACTCGCCCGATTACAACGGTATGTGTATTTTTTCCCTAGGGCATTCTGGTTAAGCGTTTGGAGCAGCAGAATTGCGAAAAATTTTTTGCTTTCTCAACCATTTCTTGTCTTCAAACCCCCATATCTCGCGAGCGGATTGACCTAACCCAAAAATTCCTTATGCATCTGAAAGTAGAAACTCGCACGATTACAACGGTACGTGTATTTTTCCCCTAGGGCATTCTGTTTAAGCGATTTGAGCAGCAGAAGTGCGAAAAATTTGTTGTCTTGTCAACCATTTCTTAGCTTCAAGGTCCCATATCTCGCAAACGGATTGACCGAACCCAAAAATTCCTATTGTAACTGAAAGTAGAGACTCACCCGATTACAACGGTATGTGTATTTTTTCCCTAGGCCATTCTGGTTAAGCGTTTGGAGCAGCAGAATTGCGAAAAATTTTTGGCCTTCTCAACCATTTCTTGGCTTCAAACTCCCATGTCTCGCGAACGGATTGACCTAACCCAAAAATTCCTTAGGCATCTGAAAGTAGAGACTCGCCCGATTACAACGGTTTGCGTATTTTTTCCCTAGGCCATTCTGGTTAAGCGATTGGAGCAGCAGAAGTAGGAAAAATTTGTTGTCTTGTCAACCATTTCTTAGCTTCAAAGTCCCATATCTCGCGAACGGATTGACCGAACCCAAAAATTCCTATTGTATCTGAAAGTAGAAACTCGCCCGATTACAACGGTAGGCGTATTTATTCCCTAGGCCATTCTGGTTAAGCGTTTGGAGCAGCAGATTTGCGAAAAATTTGTTGTCTTCTCAACCATTTCTTAGCTTCAAACTCTCATATCTCGCGAAAGGATTGACCTAACCCAAAAATTCCTTTTGCATTTGAAAGTAGAAGCTCGCCCGATTACAACGGTATGTGTATTTTTTCCCTAAGGCATTCTGGTTAAGCGTTCGGAGCAGCAGAATTGCGAAAAATTTTTTGCCTTCTCAACCATTTCTTGTCTTCAAACTCCCATATCTCGCGAACGGATTGACCTAACCCAAAAATTCCTTATGCATCTGAAAGTTGAAACTCTCCCGATTACATCGGTACGTGTATTTTTACCCTAGGGCATTCTGGTTAAGCGTTTGGAGCAGCAGATTTGCGAAAAATTTGTTGTCTTCTCAACCATTTCTTAGCTTCAATCTCTCATATCTCGGGAACCGATTGACCTAACCCAAAAATTCCTTTTGCATTTGAAAGTAGAAACTCGCCCGATTACAACGGTATGTGTATTTTTTCCCTAGGACATTCTGGTTAAGCGTTTGGAGCAGCAGAATTGCGAAAAATTTTTTGCCTTCTCAACCATTTCTTGGCTTCAAACTCCCATATCTCGCGAACGGATTGACCTAACCCAAAAATTCCTTATGTATCTGAAAGTAGAAACTCGCCCGATTACAACGGTATGTGTATTTTTTCCCTAAGGCATTCCGGTTAAGCGTTCGGAGCAGCAGAATTGCGAAAAATTTTTTGCCTTCTCAACCATTTCTTGTCTTCAAACTCCCATATCTCGCGAACGGATTGACCTAACCCAAAAATTCCTTATGCATCTGAAAGTAGAAACTCTCCCGTTTACAACGGTACGTGTATTTTTCTCCTAGGGCATTCTGGTTAAGCGATTGGAGCAGCAGAATTGCGAAAAATTTGTTGTCTTGTCAACCATTTCTTAGCTTCAAAGTCCCATATCTCGCGAACGGATTGACCTAACCCAAAAATTCCTGTTGCGTCTGAAAGTAGAAACTCGCCCGATTACAACGGTTTGTGTATTTTTTTCCTAGGCCATTCTGGTTAAGCGTTTGGAGCAGCAGAATTGCGAAAAATTTTTTGCCCTCTCAACCATTTCTTGGCTTCAAACTCCCATATCTCGCGAACGGATTGACCTAACCCAAAAATTCCTGTTGCGTCTGAAAGTAGAAACTCGCCCGATTACAACGGTATGTGTATTTTTTCCCTAGGGCATTCTGGTTAAGCGTTTGGAGCAGCAGAATTGCGCAAAATTTTTTGCCTTCTCAACCATTTCTTGGCTTCAAAGTCCCATATCTCGCGAACGGATTGACCTAACCCAAAAATTCCTGTTACGTCTGAAAGTAGAAACTCGCCCGATTACAACGGTATGTGTATTTTTTTCCTAGGCCATTCTGGTTAAGCGTTTGGAGCAGCAGATTTGCGAAAAATTTGTTGTCTTCTCAACCATTTCTTAGCTTCAAACTCTCATATCTCGCGAACGGATTGACCTAACCCAAAAATTCCTATTGCATTTGAAAGTAGAAACTCGCCCGATTACAACGGTATGTGTATTTTTTCCCTTGGCCATTCTGGTTAAGCGTTTGGAGCAGCAGAATTGCGAAAAATTTTTTGCCTTCTCACCCATTTCTTGGCTTCAAAGTCCCATATCTCGCGAACGGATTGACCTAACCCAAAAATTCCTGTTGCGCCTGAAAGTAGAAACTCGCCCGATTACAACGGTATGTGTATTTTTTCCCTAGGCCATTCTGGTTAAGCTTTTGGAGCAGCAGATTTGCGAAAAATTTGTTGTCTTCTTAACCATTTCTTAGCTTCAAACTCTCATATCTCGCGAACGGATTGACCTAACCCAAAAATTCCTATTGCATTTGAAAGTAGAAACTCGCCCGATTACAACGGTATGTGTATTTTTTCCCTAGGGCATTCTGGTTAAGCGTTTGGAGCAGCAGAATTGCGAAAAATTTTTTGCCTTCTCAACCATTTCTTGTCTTCAAACCCCCATATCTCGCGAGCGGATTGACCTAACCCAAAAATTCCTTATGCATCTGAAAGTAGAAACTCGCACGATTACAACGGTACGTGTATTTTTCCCCTAGGGCATTCTGTTTAAGCGATTTGAGCAGCAGAAGTGCGAAAAATTTGTTGTCTTGTCAACCATTTCTTAGCTTCAAGGTCCCATATCTCGCAAACGGATTGACCGAACCCAAAAATTCCTATTGTAACTGAAAGTAGAGACTCGCCCGATTACAACGGTATGTGTATTTTTTCCCTAGGCCATTCTGGTTAAGCGTTTGGAGCAGCAGAATTGCGAAAAATTTTTGGCCTTCTCAACCATTTCTTGGCTTCAAACTCCCATGTCTCGCGAACGGATTGACCTAACCCAAAAATTCCTTAGGCATCTGAAAGTAGAGACTCGCCCGATTACAACGGTTTGCGTATTTTTTCCCTAGGCCATTCTGGTTAAGCGATTGGAGCAGCAGAAGTAGGAAAAATTTGTTGTCTTGTCAACCATTTCTTAGCTTCAAAGTCCCATATCTCGCGAACGGATTGACCGAACCCAAAAATTCCTATTGTATCTGAAAGTAGAAACTCGCCCGATTACAACGGTATGCGTATTTATTCCCTAGGCCATTCTGGTTAAGCGTTTGGAGCAGCAGATTTGCGAAAAATTTGTTGTCTTCTCAACCATTTCTTAGCTTCAAACTCTCATATCTCGCGAACGGATTGACCTAACACAAAAATTCCTTTTGCATTTGAAAGTAGAAGCTCGCCCGATTACAACGGTATGTGTATTTTTTCCCTAAGGCATTCTGGTTAAGCGTTCGGAGCAGCAGAATTGCGAAAAATTTTTTGCCTTCTCAACCATTTCTTGTCTTCAAACTCCCATATCTCGCGAACGGATTGACCTAACCCAAAAATTCCTTATGCATCTGAAAGTTGAAACTCTCCCGATTACAACGGTACGTGTATTTTTACCCTAGGGCATTCTGGTTAAGCGTTTGGAGCAGCAGATTTGCGAAAAATTTGTTGTCTTCTCAACCATTTCTTAGCTTCAAACTCTCATATCTCGGGAACCGATTGACCTAACCCAAAAATTCCTTTTGCATTTGAAAGTAGAAACTCGCCCGATTACAACGGTATGTGTATTTTTTCCCTAGGACATTCTGGTTAAGCGTTTGGAGCAGCAGAATTGCGAAAAATTTTTTGCCTTCTCAACCATTTCTTGGCTTCAAACTCCCATATCTCGCGAACGGATTGACCTAACCCAAAAATTCCTTATGTATCTGAAAGTAGAAACTCGCCCGATTACAACGGTATGTGTATTTTTTCCCTAAGGCATTCTGGTTAAGCGTTCGGAGCAGCAGAATTGGGAAAAATTTTTTGCCTTCTCAACCATTTCTTGTCTTCAAACTCCCATATCTCGCGAACGGATTGACCTAACCCGAAAATTCCTTATGCATCTGAAAGTAGAAACTCTCCCGTTTACAACGGTACGTGTATTTTTCTCCTAGGGCATTCTGGTTAAGCGATTGGAGCAGCAGAATTGCGAAAAATTTGTTGTCTTGTCAACCATTTCTTAGCTTCAAACTCCCATATCTCGCGAACGGATTGACCTAACCCAAAAATTCCTGTTGCGTCTGAAAGTAGAAACTCGCCCGATTACAACGGTATGTGTATTTTTTCCCTAGGGCATTCTGGTTAAGCGTTTGGAGCAGCAGAATTGCGCAAAATTTTTTGCCTTCTCAACCATTTCTTGGCTTCAAAGTCCCATATCTCGCGAACGGATTGACCTAACCCAAAAATTCCTGTTGCGTCTGAAAGTAGAAACTCGCCCGATTACAACGGTATGTGTATTTTTTTCCTAGGCCATTCTGGTTAAGCGTTTGGAGCAGCAGATTTGCGAAAAATTTGTTGTCTTCTCAACCATTTCTTAGCTTCAAACTCTCACATCTCGTGAACGGATTGACCTAACCCAAAAATTCCTATTGCATTTGAAAGTAGAAACTCGCCCGATTACAACGGTATGTGTATTTTTTCCCTTGGCCATTCTGGTGAAGCGTTTGGAGCAGCAGAATTGCGAAAAATTTTTTGCCTTCTCAACCATTTCTTGGCTTCAAAGTCCCATATCTCGCGAACGGATTGACCTAACCCAAAAATTCCTGTTGCGTCTGAAAGCAGAAACTCGCCCGATTACAACGGTATGTGTATTTTTTCCCTTGGCCATTCTGGTTAAGCGTTTGGAGCAGCAGAATTGCGAAAAATTTTTTGCCTTCTCAACCATTTCTTGTCTTCAAACCCCCATATCTCGCGAACGGATTGACCTAACCCAAAAATTCCTTATGCATCTGAAAGTAGAAACTCGCACGATTACAACGGTACGTGTATTTTTCCCCTAGGGCATTCTGGTTAAGCGATTTGAGCAGCAGAAGTGCGAAAAATTTGTTGTCTTGTCAACCATTTCTTAGCTTCAAGGTCCCATATCTCGCAAACGGATTGACCGAACCCAAAAATTCCTATTGTAACTGAAAGTAGAGACTCGCCCGATTACAACGGTATGCGTAGTTTTTCCCTAGGCCATTCTGGTTAAGCGATTGGAGCAGCAGAAGTGCGAAAAATTTGTTGTCTTGTCAACCATTTCTTAGCTTCAAAGTCCCATATCTCGCGAACGGATTGACCGAACCCAAAAATTCCTATTGTATCTGAAAGTAGAAACTCGCCCGATTACAACGGTATGCGTATTTATTCCCTAGGCCATTCTGGTTAAGCGTTTGGAGCAGCAGATTTGCGAAAAATTTTTTGCCTTCTCAACCATTTCTTGGCTTCAAAGTCCCATATCTCGCGAACGGATTGACCTAACCCAAAAATTCCTGTTGCGTCTGAAAGCAGAAACTCGCCCGATTACAACGGTATGTGTATTTTTTCCCTAGGCCATTCTGGTTAAGCTTTTGGAGCAGCAGATTTGCGAAAAATTTGTTGTCTTCTCAACCATTTCTTAGCTTCAAACTCTCATATCTCGCGAACGGATTGACCTAACCCAAAAATTCCTATTGCATTTGAAAGTAGAAACTCGCCCGATTACAACGGTATGTGTATTTTTTCCCTAGGGCATTCTGGTTAAGCGTTTGGAGCAGCAGAATTGCGAAAAATTTTTTGCCTTCTCAACCATTTCTTGTCTTCAAACCCCCATATCTCGCGAACGGATTGACCTAACCCAAAAATTCCTTATGCATCTGAAAGTAGAAACTCGCACGATTACAACGGTTCGTGTATTTTTCCCCTAGGGCATTCTGGTTAAGCGATTTGAGCAGCAGAAGTGCGAAAAATTTGTTGTCTTGTCAACCATTTCTTAGCTTCAAGGTCCCATATCTCGCAAACGGATTGACCGAACCCAAAAATTCCTATTGTAACTGAAAGTAGAGACTCGCCCGATTACAACGGTATGCGTAGTTTTTCCCTAGGCCATTCTGGTTAAGCGATTGGAGCAGCAGAAGTGCGAAAAATTTGTTGTCTTGTCAACCATTTCTTAGCTTCAAAGTCCCATATCTCGCGAACGGATTGACCGAACCCAAAAATTCCTATTGTATCTGAAAGTAGAAACTCGCCCGATTACAACGGTATGCGTATTTATTCCCTAGGCCATTCTGGTTAAGCGTTTGGAGCAGCAGATTTGCGAAAAATTTGTTGTCTTCTCAACCATTTCTTAGCTTCAAAGTCCCATATCTCGCGAACGGATTGACCGAACCCAAAAATTCCTATTGTATCTGAAAGTAGAATCTCGCCCGATTACAACGGTATGCGTATTTATTCCCTAGGCCATTCTGGTTAAGCGTTTGGAGCAGCAGATTTGCGAAATATTTGTTGTCTTCTCAACCATTTCTTAGCTTCAAACTCTCATATCTCGCTAACGGATTGACCTAACCCAAAAATTCCTTTTGCATTTGAAAGTGGAAACTCGCCCGATTATAACGGTATGTGTATTTTTTCCCTAAGGCATTCTGGTTAAGCGTTCGGAGCAGCAGAATTGCGAAAAATTTTTTGCCTTCTCAACCATTTCTTGGCTGCAAACTCCCATATCTCGCGAACGGATTGACCTAACCCAAAAATTCCTGTTGCGTCTGAAAGTAGAAACTCGCCCGATTACAACGGCATGTGTATTTTTTCCCTAAGGCATTCTGGTTAAGCGATTGGAGCAGCAGAAGTGCGAAAAATTTGTTGTCTTGTCAACCATTTCTTAGCTTCAAAGTCCCATATCTCGCGAACGGATTGACCGAACCCAAAAATTCCTATTGTATCTGAAAGTAGAAACTCGCCCGATTACAACGGTATGTGTATTTTTCCCCTATGCCATTCTGGTTAAGCGATTGGAGCAGCAGAATTGCGAAAAATTTGTTGTCTTGTCAACCATTTCTTAGCTTCAAAGTCCCATATCTCGCGAACGGATTGACCGAACCCAAAAATTCCTATTTTAACTGAATGTAGAAACTCGCCGGATTACAACGGTATGTGTATTTTTCCCTAGCCCATTCTGGTTAAGCGATTGGAGCAGCAGAATTGCGAAAAATTTGTTGTCTTCTCAACCATTTCTAAGCTTCAAACTCTCATATCTCGCGAACGGATTGACCTAACCCAAAAATTCCTTTTGCATTTGAAAGTAGAAAGTCGCCCGATTACAACGGTATGTGTATTTTTTCCCTAGGGCATTCTGGTTAAGCGTTTGGAGCAGCAGAATTGCGAAAAATTTTTTGCCTTCTCAACCATTTCTTGGCTTCAAAATCCCATATCTCGCGAACGGATTGACTTAACCGAAAAATTCCTATTGCGTCTGAAAGTAGAAACTCTCCCGATTACAACGGTACGTGTATTTTTCACCTAGGCCATTCTGGTTAATCGATTGGAGCAGCAGAATTGCGAAAAATTTTTTGCCTTCTCAACCATTTCTTGGCTTCAAACTCCCATATCTCGCGAACGGATACACCTAACCCAAAAATTCCTATTGCATTTGAATGTAGAGACTCGCCCGATTACAACGGTTCGTGTATTTTTCCCCTAGGGCATTCTGGTTAAGCGATTTGAGCAGCAGAAGTGCGAAAAATTTGTTGTCTTGTCAACCATTTCTTAGCTTCAAGGTCCCATATCTCGCGAACGGATTGACCGAACCCAAAAATTCCTATTGTAACTGAATTTAGAGACTCGCCCGATTACAACGGTATGCGTATTTTTTCCCTAGGCCATTCTGGTTAAGCGTTTGGAGCAGCAGATTTGCGAAAAACTTGTTGTCTTCTCAACCATTTCTTAGCTTCAAACTCTCATATCTCGCGAACAGATTGACCTAACCCAAAAATTCCTATTGCATTTGAAAGTAGAAACTCGCCCGATTACAACGGTATGTGTATTTTTTCCCTAGGCCATTCTGGTTAAGCGTTTAGAGCAGCAGAATTGCGAAAAATTTTTTGCCTTCTCAACCATTTCTTAGCTGCAAACTCCCATATCTCGCGAACGGATTGACCTAACCCAAAAATTCCTGTTGCGTCTGAAAGTAGAAACTCGCCCGATTACAACGGCATGTGTATTTTTTCCCTAAGGCATTCTGGTTAAGCGATTGGAGCAGCAGAAGTGCGAAAAATTTGTTGTCTTGTCAACCATTTCTTAGCTTCAAAGTCCCATATCTCGCGAACGGATTGACCGAACCCAAAAATTCCTATTGTATCTGAAAGTAGAAACTCGCCCGATTACAACGGTATGTGTATTTTTCCCCTATGCCATTCTGGTTAAGCGATTGGAGCAGCAGAATTGCGAAAAATTTGTTGTCTTGTCAACCATTTCTTAGCTTCAAAGTCCCATATCTCGCGAACGGATTGACCGAACCCAAAAATTCCTATTTTAACTGAATGTAGAAACTCGCCGGATTACAACGGTATGTGTATTTTTCCCTAGCCCATTCTGGTTAAGCGATTGGAGCAGCAGAATTGCGAAAAATTTGTTGTCTTCTCAACCATTTCTAAGCTTCAAACTCTCATATCTCGCGAACGGATTGACCTAACCCAAAAATTCCTTTTGCATTTGAAAGTAGAAAGTCGCCCGATTACAACGGTATGTGTATTTTTTCCCTAGGGCATTCTGGTTAAGCGTTTGGAGCAGCAGAATTGCGAAAAATTTTTTGCCTTCTCAACCATTTCTTGGCTTCAAAATCCCATATCTCGCGAACGGATTGACTTAACCGAAAAATTCCTATTGCGTCTGAAAGTAGAAACTCTCCCGATTACAACGGTACGTGTATTTTTCACCTAGGCCATTCTGGTTAATCGATTGGAGCAGCAGAATTGCGAAAAATTTTTTGCCTTCTCAACCATTTCTTGGCTTCAAACTCCCATATCTCGCGAACGGATACACCTAACCCAAAAATTCCTATTGCATTTGAATGTAGAGACTCGCCCGATTACAACGGTTCGTGTATTTTTCCCCTAGGGCATTCTGGTTAAGCGATTTGAGCAGCAGAAGTGCGAAAAATTTGTTGTCTTGTCAACCATTTCTTAGCTTCAAGGTCCCATATCTCGCGAACGGATTGACCGAACCCAAAAATTCCTATTGTAACTGAATTTAGAGACTCGCCCGATTACAACGGTATGCGTATTTTTTCCCTAGGCCATTCTGGTTAAGCGTTTGGAGCAGCAGATTTGCGAAAAACTTGTTGTCTTCTCAACCATTTCTTAGCTTCAAACTCTCATATCTCGCGAACAGATTGACCTAACCCAAAAATTCCTATTGCATTTGAAAGTAGAAACTCGCCCGATTACAACGGTATGTGTATTTTTTCCCTAGGCCATTCTGGTTAAGCGTTTAGAGCAGCAGAATTGCGAAAAATTTTTTGCCTTCTCAACCATTTCTTAGCTGCAAACTCCCATATCTCGCGAACGGATTGACCTAACCCAAAAATTCCTGTTGCGTCTGAAAGTAGAAACTCGCCCGATTACAACGGCATGTGTATTTTTTCCCTAAGGCATTCTGGTTAAGCGATTGGAGCAGCAGAAGTGCGAAAAATTTGTTGTCTTGTCAACCATTTCTTAGCTTCAAAGTCCCATATCTCGCGAACGGATTGACCGAACCCAAAAATTCCTATTGTATCTGAAAGTAGAAACTCGCCCGATTACAACGGTATGTGTATTTTTCCCCTATGCCATTCTGGTTAAGCGATTGGAGCAGCAGAATTGCGAAAAATTTGTTGTCTTGTCAACCATTTCTTAGCTTCAAAGTCCCATATCTCGCGAACGGATTGACCGAACCCAAAAATTCCTATTTTAACTGAATGTAGAAACTCGCCGGATTACAACGGTATGTGTATTTTTCCCTAGCCCATTCTGGTTAAGCGATTGGAGCAGCAGAATTGCGAAAAATTTGTTGTCTTCTCAACCATTTCTAAGCTTCAAACTCTCATATCTCGCGAACGGATTGACCTAACCCAAAAATTCCTTTTGCATTTGAAAGTAGAAACTCGCCCGATTACAACGGTATGTGTTTTTTTTCCCTAGGGCATTCTGGTTAAGCGTTTGGAGCAGCAGAATTGCGAAAAATTTTTTGCCTTCTCAACCATTTCTTGGCTTCAAAATCCCATATCTCGCGAACGGATTGACTTAACCGAAAAATTCCTATTGCGTCTGAAAGTAGAAACTCTCCCGATTACAACGGTACGTGTATTTTTCACCTAGGCCATTCTGGTTAATCGATTGGAGCAGCAGAATTGCGAAAAATTTTTTGCCTTCTCAACCATTTCTTGGCTTCAAACTCCCATATCTCGCGAACGGATACACCTAACCCAAAAATTCCTATTGCATTTGAATGTAGAGACTCGCCCGATTACAACGGTACGTGTATTTTTCCCCTAGGCCATTCTGGTTAAGCGATTGGAGCAGCAGAAATGCGAAAAATTTGTTGTCTTGCCAACCATTTCTTAGCTTCAAAGTCCCATATCTTGCGAACCGATTGACCTAACCCAAAAATTCCTATTTTAACTGAATGTAGAAACTCGCCGGATTACAACGGTACGTGTATTTTTCCCCTAGGCCATTCTGGTTAAGCGATTGGAGCAGCAGAATTGCGAAAAATTTTTTGTCTTGTCAACCATTTCTTAGCTTCAAAGTCCCATATCTCGCGAACGGATTGACCGAACCCAAAAATTCCTATTTTAACTGAATGTAGAAACTCGCCGGATTACAACGGTATGTGTATTTTTCCCTAGCCCATTCTGGTTAAGCGATTGGAGCAGCAGAATTGCGAAAAATTTTTTGCCTTCTCAACCATTTCTTGGCTTCAAACTCCCATATCTCGCGAACGGATTCACCTAACCCAAAAATTCCTATTGCATTTGAATGTAGAGACTCGCCCGATTACAACGGTACGTGTATTTTTCCCCTAGGCCACTCTGGTTAAGCGATTGGAGCAGCAGAAATGCGAAAAATTTGTTGTCTTGCCAACCATTTCTTAGCTTCAAAGTCCCATATCTTGCGAACCGATTGACCTAACCCAAAAATTCCTGTTGCGCCTGAAAGTAGAAACTCGCCCGATTACAACGGTATGTGTATTTTATTCCTAGCCAATTCTGGTTAAGCGTTTGATGCAGCGGAATTGAGAAAAATTTGTTGTATTCTAAACCATTACTTAGCTTCAAACTCCCATATCTCGCGAACGGATTGACTTAACCGAAAAATTCCTATTGCGTCTGAAAGTAGAAACTCGCCCGATTACAACGGTACGTGTATTTTTCCCCTAGGCCATTCTGGTTAAGCGATTGGAGCAGCAGAATTGCGAAAAATTTGTTGTCTTGTCAACCATTTCTTAGCTTCAAAGTCCCATATCTCGCGAACGGATTGACCGAACCCAAAAATTCCTATTTTAACTGAATGTAGAAACTCGCCGGATTACAACGGTATGTGTATTTTTCCCTGGCCCATTCTGGTTAAGCGTTTGGTGCAGCAGAATTGCGAAAGATTTGTTGTCTTCTAAACCATTTCTTAGCTTCAAACTCCCATATCTCGCGAACGGATTGACTTAACCGAAAAATTCCTATTGCGTCTGAAAGTAGAAACTCACCCGATTACAACGGTACGTGTATTTTTCCCCTAGGCCATTCTGGTTAAGCGATTGGAGCAGCAGAATTGCGAAAAATTTGTTGTCTTGTCAACCATTTCTTTGCTTCAAAGTCCCATATCTCGCGAACGGATTGACCTAACCCAAAAATTCCTTATGCATCTGAAAGTAGAAACTCGCCCGATTACAACGGTATGTGTACTTTTACCCTAGGGCATTCTGGTTAAGCGTTTGGAGCAGCAGAATTGCGAAAAATTTTTTGCCTTCTCAACCATTTCTTGGCTTCAAACTCCCATATCTCGCGAACGGATTGACCTAACCCAAAAATTCCTGTTGCGTCTGAAAGTAGAAACTCGCCCGATTACAACGGTATGTGTATTTTTTCCCTAGGCCATTCTGGTTAAGCGTTTGGAGCAGTAGATTTGCGAAAAATTTGTTGTCTTCTCAACCATTTCTTAGCTTCAAACTCTCATATCTCGCGAACGGATTGACCTAATCCAAAAATTCCTATTGCATTTGAAGGTAGATACTCGCCCGATTACAACGGTATGTGTATTTTTTCCCTAGGGCATTCTGGTTAAGCGTTTGGAGCAGCAGAATTGCGAAAAATTTTTTGCCTTCTCAACCATTTCTTGTCTTCAAACTCCCATATCTCGCGAACGGATTGACCTAACCCAAAAATTCCTTATGCATCTGAAAGTAGAAACTCGCCCGATTACAACGGTATGCGTATTTTTTCCCTAGGCCATTCTGGTTAAGCCTTTGGAGCAGCAGAATTGCGAAAAATTTTTTGCCTTCTCAACCATTTCTTGGCTTCAAACTCCCATATCTCGCGAACGGATTGACCTAACCCAAAAATTCCTGTTACGTCTGAAAGTAGATACTCGCCCGATTACAACTGTATGTGTATTTTTTCCCTAAGGCATTCTGGTTAAGCGATTTGAGCAGCAGAAGTGCGAAAAATTTGTTGTCTTGTCAACCATTTCTTAGCTTCAAGGTCCCATATCTCGCGAACGGATTGACCGAACCCAAAAATTCCTATTGTAACTGAAAGTAGAGACTCGCCCGATTACAACGGTATGCGTATTTTTTTCCTAGGCCATTCTGGTTAAGCGTTTGGAGCAGCAGATTTGCGAAAAATTTGTTGTCTTCTCAACCATTTCTTAGCTTCAAACTCTCATATCTCGCGAACGGATTGACCTAACCCAAAAATTCCTTTTGCATTTGAAAGTAGAAACTCGCCCGCTTACAACGGTATGTGTATTTTTTCCCTAGGGCATTCTGGTTAAGCGTTTGGAGCAGCAGAATTGCGAAAAATTTTTTGCCTTCTCAACCATTTCTTGTCTTCAAACTCCCATATCTCGCGAACGGATTGACCTAACCCAAAAATTCCTTATGCATCTGAAAGTAGAAACTCTCCCGATTACAACGGTACGTGTATTTTTCCCCTAGGCCATTCTGGTTAAGCGATTGGAGCAGCAGAATTGCGAAAAATTTGTTGTCTTGTCAACCATTTCTTAGCTTCAAAGTCCCATATCTCGCGAACGGATTGACCGAACCCAAAAATTCCTATTTTAACTGAATGTAGAAACTCGCCGGATTACAACGGTATGTGTATTTTTCCCTGGCCCATTCTGGTTAAGCGTTTGGTGCAGCAGAATTGCGAAAGATTTGTTGTCTTCTAAACCATTTCTTAGCTTCAAACTCCCATATCTCGCGAACGGATTGACTTAACCGAAAAATTCCTATTGCGTCTGAAAGTAGAAACTCACCCGATTACAACGGTACGTGTATTTTTCCCCTAGGCCATTCTGGTTAAGCGATTGGAGCAGCAGAATTGCGAAAAATTTGTTGTCTTGTCAACCATTTCTTTGCTTCAAAGTCCCATATCTCGCGAACGGATTGACCTAACCCAAAAATTCCTTATGCATCTGAAAGTAGAAACTCGCCCGATTACAACGGTATGTGTACTTTTACCCTAGGGCATTCTGGTTAAGCGTTTGGAGCAGCAGAATTGCGAAAAATTTTTTGCCTTCTCAACCATTTCTTGGCTTCAAACTCCCATATCTCGCGAACGGATTGACCTAACCCAAAAATTCCTGTTGCGTCTGAAAGTAGAAACTCGCCCGATTACAACGGTATGTGTATTTTTTCCCTAGGCCATTCTGGTTAAGCGTTGGAGCAGTAGATTTGCGAAAATTTGTTGTCTTCTCAACCATTTCTTAGCTTCAAACTCTCATATCTCGCGAACGGATTGACCTAATCCAAAAATTCCTATTGCATTTGAAGGTAGATACTCGCCCGATTACAACGGTATGTGTATTTTTTCCCTAGGGCATTCTGGTTAAGCGTTTGGAGCAGCAGAATTGCGAAAATTTTTTGCCTTCTCAACCATTTCTTGTCTTCAAACTCCATATCTCGCGAACGGATTGACCTAACCCAAAAATTCCTTATGCATCTGAAAGTAGAAACTCGCCCGATTACAACGGTATGCGTATTTTTTCCCTAGGCCATTCTGGTTAAGCGTTTGGAGCAGCAGAGTTGCGAAAAATTTTTTGCCTTCTCAACCATTTCTTGGCTTCAAACTCCATATCTCGCGAACGGATTGACCTAACCCAAAAATTCCTGTTACGTCTGAAAGTAGATACTCGCCCGATTACAACTGTATGTGTATTTTTTCCCTAAGGCATTCTGGTTAAGCGATTTGAGCAGCAGAAGTGCGAAAAATTTGTTGTCTTGTCAACCATTTCTTAGCTTCAAGGTCCCATATCTCGCGAACGGATTGACCGAACCCAAAAATTCCTATTGTAACTGAAAGTAGAGACTCGCCCGATTACAACGGTATGCGTATTTTTTTCCTAGGCCATTCTGGTTAAGCGTTGGAGCAGCAGATTTGCGAAAAATTTGTTGTCTTCTCAACCATTTCTTAGCTTCAAACTCTCATATCTCGCGAACGGATTGACCTAACCCAAAATTCCTTTTGCATTTGAAAGTAGAAACTCGCCCGCTTACAACGGTATGTGTATTTTTTCCCTAGGGCATTCTGGTTAAGCGTTTGGAGCAGCAGAATTGCGAAAAATTTTTTGCCTTCTCAACCATTTCTTGTCTTCAAACTCCCATATCTCGCGAACGGATTGACCTAACCCAAAAATTCCTTATGCATCTGAAAGTAGAAACTCTCCCGATTACAACGGTACGTGTATTTTTACCCTAGGGCATTCTGGTTAAGCGATTGGAGCAGCAGAATTGCGAAAAATTTGTTGTCTTGTCAACCATTTCTTAGCTTCAAAGTCCCATATCTCGCGAACGGATTGACCTAACCCAAAAATTCCTTTTGCATTTGAAAGTAGAAGCTCGCCCGATTACAACGGTATGTGTATTTTTTCCCTAGGGCATTCTGGTTAAGCGTTTGGAGCAGCAGATTTGCGAAAAATTTGTTGTCTTCTCAACCATTTCTTAGCTTCAAACTCTCATATCTCGCGAACGGATTGACCTAACCTAAAAATTCCTATTGCATTTGAGAGTAGAAACTCGCCCGATTACAACGGTATGTGTATTTTTTCCCTAGGCCATTCTGGTTAAGCGTTTGGAGCAGCAGAATTGCGAAAAATTGTTTGCCTTCTCAACCATTTCTTGGCTTCAAACTCCCATATCTCGCGAACGGATTGACCTAACCCAAAAATTCCTGTTACGTCTGAAAGTAGATACTCGCCCGATTACAACTGTATGTGTATTTTTTCCCTAAGGCATTCTGGTTAAGCGATTTGAGCAGCAGAAGTGCGAAAAATTTGTTGTCTTGTCAACCATTTCTTAGCTTCAAGGTCCCATATCTCGCGAACGGATTGACCGAACCCAAAAATTCCTATTGTAACTGAAAGTAGAGACTCGCCCGATTACAACGGTATGCGTATTTTTTTCCTAGGCCACTCTGGTTAAGCGTTTGGAGCAGCAGATTTGCGAAAAATTTGTTGTCTTCTCAACCATTTCTTAGCTTCAAACTCTCATATCTCGCGAACGGATTGACCTAACCCAAAAATTCCTTTTGCATTTGAAAGTAGAAACTCGCCCGCTTACAACGGTATGTGTATTTTTTCCCTAGGGCATTCTGGTTAAGCGTTTGGAGCAGCAGAATTGCGAAAAATTTTTTGCCTTCTCAACCATTTCTTGTCTTCAAACTCCCATATCTCGCGAACGGATTGACCTAACCCAAAAATTCCTTATGCATCTGAAAGTAGAAACTCACCCGATTACAACGGTACGTGTATTTTTCCCCTAGGGCATTCTGGTTAAGCGTTTGGAGGAGCAGAATTGCGAAAAATTTTGTGCCTCCTCAACCATTTCTTGGCTTCAAACTCCCATATCTCGCGAACGGATTGACCTAACCCAAAAATTCCTGTTACGTCTGAAAGTAGATACTCGCCCGATTACAACTGTATGTGTATTTTTTCCTAAGGCATTCTGGTTAAGCGATTTGAGCAGCAGAAGTGCGAGAAATTTGTTGTCTTGTCAACCATTTCTTAGCTTCAAAGTCCCATATCTCGCGAACGGATTGACCGAACCCAAAAATTCCTATTGTATCTGAAAGTAGAAACTCGCCCGATTACAACGGTATGCGTATTTATTCCTAGGCCATTCTGGTTAAGCGTTTGGAGCAGCAGATTTGCGAAAAATTTGTTGTCTTGTCAACCATTTCTTAGCTTCAAGGTCCCATATCTCGCGAACGGATTGACCTAACCCAAAAATTCCTTATGCATTTGAAAGTAGAAGCTCGCCCGATTACAACGGTATGGGTATTTTTTCCCTAGAGCATTCTGGTTAAGCGTTTGGAGCAGCAGAATTGCGAAAAATTTTTGCCTTCTCAACCATTTCTTGGTTTCAAACTCCCATATCTCGCGAACGGATTGACCTAACCCAAAAATTCCTTATGCATCTGAAAGCAGGAACTCTCCCGATTACAACGGTACGTGTATTTTTCCCCTAGGGCATTCTGGTTAAGCGATTGGAGAAGCAGAATTGCGAAAAATTTTTTGCCTTCTCAACCATTTCTTGGCTTCAAACTCCCATATCTCGCGAACGGATTGACGTAACCCAAAATTCCTGTTGCGTCTGAAAGTAGAAACTCGCCCGATTACAACGGTATGTGTATTTTTCCCTAAGGCATTCTGGTTAAGCGTTGGAGCAGCAGAATTGCGAAAATTTTGTGCCTCCTCAACCATTTCTTGGCTTCATACTCCCATATCTCGCGAACGGATTGACGTAACCCAAAAATTCCTGTTGCGTCTGAAAGTAGAAACTCCCCCGATTACAACGGTATGTGTATTTTTTCCCTAAGGCATTCTGGTTAAGCGATTGGAGCAGCAGAAGTGCGAAAAATGTGTTTTCTTGTCAACCATTTCTTAGCTTCAAAGTCCCATATCTCGCGAACGGATTGACCGAACCCAAAAATTCCTATTGTATCTGAAAGTAGAAACTCGCCCGATTACTACGGTATGCGTATTTATTCCCTAGGCCATTCTGGTTAAGCGTTTGGAGCAGCAGATTTGCGAAAAATTTTTTGCCTTCTCAACCATTTCTTGGTTTCAAACTCCCATATCTTGCGAACGGATTGACCTAATCCAAAAATTCCTTATGTATCTGAAAGTAGAAGCTCGCCGATTACAACGGTATGTGTATTTTTTCCCTAAGGCATTCTGGTTAAGTGTTAGGGGCAGCAGAATTGCGAAAATTTTTTGCCTTCTCAACCATTTCTTGTCTTCAAACTCCCATATCTCGCGAACGGATTGACCTAACCCAAAAATTCCTTATGCATTTGAAAGTAGAAGCTCGCCCGATTACAACGGTATGGGTATTTTTTCCCTAGGGCATTCTGGTTAAGCGTTTGGAGCAGCAGAATTGCGAAAAATTTTTTGCCTTCTCAACCATTTCTTGGCTTCAAACTCCCATATCTCGCGAACGGATTGACCTAACCCAAAAATTCCTGTTACGTCTGAAAGTAGATACTCGCCCGATTACAACTGTATGTGTATTTTTTCCCTAAGGCATTCTGGTTAAGCGATTTGAGCAGCAGAAGTGCGAGAAATTTGTTGTCTTGTCAACCATTTCTTAGCTTCAAAGTCCCATATCTCGCGAACGGATTGACCGAACCCAAAAATTCCTATTGTATCTGAAAGTAGAAACTCGCCCGATTACAACGGTATGCGTATTTATTCCCTAGGCCATTCTGGTTAAGCGTTTGGAGCAGCAGATTTGCGAAAAATTTGTTGTCTTGTCAACCATTTCTTAGCTTCAAGGTCCCATATCTCGCGAACGGATTGACCTAACCCAAAAATTCCTTATGCATTTGAAGTAGAAGCTCGCCCGATTACAACGGTATGGGTATTTTTTCCCTAGAGCATTCTGGTTAAGCGTTTGGAGCAGCAGAATTGCGAAAAATTTTTTGCCTTCTCAACCATTTCTTGGTTTCAAACTCCCATATCTCGCGAACGGATTGACCTAACCCAAAATTCCTTATGCATCTGAAAGCAGGAACTCTCCCGATTACAACGGTACGTGTATTTTTCCCCTAGGGCATTCTGGTTAAGCGATTGGAGAAGCAGAATTGCGAAAAATTTTTTGCCTTCTCAACCATTTCTTGGCTTCAAACTCCCATATCTCGCGAACGGATTGACGTAACCCAAAAATTCCTGTTGCGTCTGAAAGTAGAAACTCGCCCGATTACAACGGTATGTGTATTTTTTCCCTAAGGCATTCTGGTTAAGCGTTTGGAGCAGCAGAATTGCGAAAAATTTTGTGCCTCCTCAACCATTTCTTGGCTTCATACTCCCATATCTCGCGAACGGATTGACGTAACCCAAAAATTCCTGTTGCGTCTGAAAGTAGAAACTCCCCCGATTACAACGGTATGTGTATTTTTTTCCCTAAGGCATTCTGGTTAAGCGATTGGAGCAGCAGAAGTGCGAAAAATGTGTTTTCTTGTCAACCATTTCTTAGCTTCAAAGTCCCATATCTCGCGAACGGCCCATATCTCGCGAACGGATTGACCGAACCCAAAAATTCCTATTGTATCTGAAAGTAGAAACTCGCCCGATTACTACGGTATGCGTATTTATTCCCTAGGCCATTCTGGTTAAGCGTTTGGAGCAGCAGATTTGCGAAAAATTTTTTGCCTTCTCAACCATTTCTTGGTTTCAAACTCCCATATCTTGCGAACGGATTGACCTAATCCAAAAATTCCTTATGTATCTGAAAGTAGAAGCTCGCCCGATTACAACGGTATGTGTATTTTTTTCCCTAAGGCATTCTGGTTAAGTGTTAGGGGCAGCAGAATTGCGAAAAATTTTTTGCCTTCTCAACCATTTCTTGTCTTCAAACTCCCATATCTCGCGAACGGATTGACCTAACCCAAAAATTCCTTATGCATTTGAAAGTAGAAGCTCGCCCGATTACAACGGTATGGGTATTTTTTCCCTAGGGCATTCTGGTTAAGCGTTTGGAGCAGCAGAATTGCGAAAAATTTTTTGCCTTCTCAACCATTTCTTGGCTTCAAACTCCCATATCTCGCGAACGGATTGACCTAACCCAAAAATTCCTGTTGCGTCTGAAAGTAGAAACTCGCCCGATTACAACGGTATGTGTATTTTTTCCCTAGGCCATTCTGGTTAAGCGTTTGGAGCAGTAGATTTGCGAAAAATTTGTTGTCTTCTCAACCATTTCTTAGCTTCAAACTCTCATATCTCGCGAACGGATTGACCTAATCCAAAAATTCCTATTGCATTTGAAGGTAGATACTCGCCCGATTACAACGGTATGTGTATTTTTTCCCTAGGGCATTCTGGTTAAGCGTTTGGAGCAGCAGAATTGCGAAAAATTTTTTGCCTTCTCAACCATTTCTTGTCTTCAAACTCCCATATCTCGCGAACGGATTGACCTAACCCAAAAATTCCTTATGCATCTGAAAGTAGAAACTCGCCCGATTACAACGGTATGCGTATTTTTTCCCTAGGCCATTCTGGTTAAGCGTTTGGAGCAGCAGATTTGCGAAAAATTTGTTGTCTTCTCAACCATTTCTTAGCTTCAAACTCTCATATCACGCGAACGGATTGACCTAACCCAAAAATTCCTTTTGCATTTGAAAGTAGAAGCTCGCCCGATTACAACGGTATGTGTATTTTTTCCCTAGGGCATTCTGGTTAAGCGATTGGAGCAGCAGAATTGCGAAAAATTTTTTGCCTTCTCAACCATTTCTTGGCTTCAAACTCCCATATCTCGTTGACCTAAACCAAAAATTCCTTATGTATCTGAAAGTAGAAACTCGCCCGATTACAACGGTATGTGTATTTTTTCCCTAAGGCATTCTGGTTAAGCGTTCGGAGCAGCAGAATTGCGAAAATTTTTTGCCTTCTCAACCATTTCTTGTCTTCAAACTCCCATATCTCGCGAACGGATTGACCTAACCCAAAAATTCCTTATGCATCTGAAAGTAGAAACTCTCCCGATTACAACGGTACGTGTATTTTTACCCTAGGGCATTCTGGTTAAGCGATTGGAGCAGCAGAATTGCGAAAAATTTGTTGTCTTGTCAACCATTTCTTAGCTTCAAAGTCCCATATCTCGCGAACGGATTGACCTAACCCAAAAATTCCTTTTGCATTTGAAAGTAGAAGCTCGCCCGATTACAACGGTATGTGTATTTTTTCCCTAGGGCATTCTGGTTAAGCGTTTGGAGCAGCAGATTTGCGAAAAATTTGTTGTCTTCTCAACCATTTCTTAGCTTCAAACTCTCATATCTCGCGAACGGATTGACCTAACCCAAAAATTCCTATTGCATTTGAGAGTAGAAACTCGCCCGATTACAACGGTATGTGTATTTTTTCCCCTAGGCCATTCTGGTTAAGCGTTTGGAGCAGCAGAATTGCGAAAAATTTTTTGCCTTCTCAACCATTTCTTGGCTTCAAACTCCCATATCTCGCGAACGGATTGACCTAACCCAAAAATTCCTGTTACGTCTGAAAGTAGATACTCGCCCGATTACAACTGTATGTGTATTTTTTCCCTAAGGCATTCTGGTTAAGCGATTTGAGCAGCAGAAGTGCGAAAAATTTGTTGTCTTGTCAACCATTTCTTAGCTTCAAGGTCCCATATCTCGCGAACGGATTGACCGAACCCAAAAATTCCTATTGTAACTGAAAGTAGAGACTCGCCGATTACAACGGTATGCGTATTTTTTTCCTAGGCCATTCTGGTTAAGCGTTTGGAGCAGCAGATTTGCGAAAATTTGTTGTCTTCTCAACCATTTCTTAGCTTCAAACTCTCATATCTCGCGAACGGATTGACCTAACCCAAAAATTCCTTTTGCATTTGAAAGTAGAAACTCGCCCGCTTACAACGGTATGTGTATTTTTTCCCTAGGGCATTCTGGTTAAGCGTTTGGAGCAGCAGAATTGCGAAAAATTTTTTGCCTTCTCAACCATTTCTTGTCTTCAAACTCCCATATCTCGCGAACGGATTGACCTAACCCAAAAATTCCTTATGCATCTGAAAGTAGAAACTCACCCGATTACAACGGTACGTGTATTTTTCCCCTAGGGCATTCTGGTTAAGCGTTTGGAGGAGCAGAATTGCGAAAAATTTTGTGCCTCCTCAACCATTTCTTGGCTTCAAACTCCCATATCTCGCGAACGGATTGACCTAACCCAAAAATTCCTGTTACGTCTGAAAGTAGATACTCGCCCGATTACAACTGTATGTGTATTTTTTCCCTAAGGCATTCTGGTTAAGCGATTTGAGCAGCAGAAGTGCGAGAAATTTGTTGTCTTGTCAACCATTTCTTAGCTTCAAAGTCCCATATTTCGCGAACGGATTAACCGAACCCAAAAATTCCTATTGTATCTGAAAGTAGAAACTCGCCCGATTACAACGGTATGCGTATTTATTCCCTAGGCCATTCTGGTTAAGCGTTTGGAGCAGCAGATTTGCGAAAAATTTGTTGTCTTGTCAACCATTTCTTAGCTTCAAGGTCCCATATCTCGCGAACGGATTGACCTAACCCAAAAATTCCTTATGCATTTGAAAGTAGAAGCTCGCCCGATTACAACGGTATTGGTATTTTTCCCTAGAGCATTCTGGTTAAGCGTTTGGAGCAGCAGAATTGCGAAAAATTTTTTGCCTTCTCAACCATTTCTTGGTTTCAAACTCCCATATCTCGCGAACGGATTGACCTAACCCAAAAATTCCTTATGTATCTGAAAGTAGAAACTCGCCCGATTACAACGGTATGTGTATTTTTTCCCTAAGGCATTCTGGTTAAGTGTTAGGAGCAGCAGAATTGCGAAAATTTTTTGCCTTCTCAACCATTTCTTGTCTTCAAACTCCCATATCTCGCGAACGGATTGACCTAACCCAAAAATTCCTTATGCATCTGAAAGCAGGAACTCTCCCGATTACAACGGTACGTGTATTTTTCCCCTAGGCATTCTGGTTAAGCGATTGGAGAAGCAGAATTGCGAAAAATTTTTTGCCTTCTCAACCATTTCTTGGCTTCAAACTCCCATATCTCGCGAACGGATTGACGTAACCCAAAAATTCCTATTGCATTTGAAAGTAGAAACTCGCCCGCTTACAACGGTATGTGTATTTTTTCCCTAGGCCATTCTGGTTAAGCGTTTGGAGCAGCAGAATTGCGAAAAATTTTTTGCCTTCTCAACCATTTCTTGGCTTCAAACTCCCATATCTCGCGAACGGATTGACGTAACCCAAAAATTCCTGTTGCGTCTGAAAGTAGAAACTCGCCCGATTACAACGGTATGTGTATTTTTTCCCTAAGGCATTCTGGTTAAGCGTTTGGAGCAGCAGAATTGCGAAAAATTTTGTGCCTCCTCAACCATTTCTTGGCTTCAAACTCCCATATCTCGCGAACGGATTGACGTAACCCAAAAATTCCTGTTGCGTCTGAAAGTAGAAACTCCCCCGATTACAACGGTATGTGTATTTTTTCCCTAAGGCATTCTGGTTAAGCGTTTGGAGCAGCAGATTTGCGAAAAATTTGTTGTCTTGTCAACCATTTCTTAGCTTCAAGGTCCCATATCTCGCGAACGGATTGACCTAACCCAAAAATTCCTTATGCATTTGAAAGTAGAAGCTCGCCCGATTACAACGGTATGGGTATTTTTTCCCTAGAGCATTCTGGTTAAGCGTTTGGAGCAGCAGAATTGCGAAAAATTTTTTGCCTTCTCAACCATTTCTTGGTTTCAAACTCCCATATCTCGCGAACGGATTGACCTAACCCAAAAATTCCTTATGTATCTGAAAGTAGAAACTCGCCCGCTTACAACGGTATGTGTATTTTTTCCCTAGGCCATTCTGGTTAAGCGTTTGGAGCAGCAGAATTGCGAAAAATTTTTTGCCTTCTCAACCATTTCTTGGCTTCAAACTCCCATATCTCGCGAACGGATTGACGTAACCCAAAAATTCCTGTTGCGTCTGAAAGTAGAAACTCGCCCGATTACAACGGTATGTGTATTTTTTCCCTAAGGCATTCTGGTTAAGCGTTTGGAGCAGCAGAATTGCGAAAAATTTTGTGCCTCCTCAACCATTTCTTGGCTTCAAACTCCCATATCTCGCGAACGGATTGACGTAACCCAAAAATTCCTGTTGCGTCTGAAAGTAGAAACTCCCCCGATTACAACGGTATGTGTATTTTTTCCCTAAGGCATTCTGGTTAAGCGATTGGAGCAGCAGAAGTGCGAAAAATGTGTTTTCTTGTCAACCATTTCTTAGCTTCAAAGTCCCATATCTCGCGAACGGATTGACCGAACCCAAAAATTCCTATTGTATCTGAAAGTAGAAACTCGCCCGATTACAACGGTATGCGTATTTATTCCCTAGGCCATTCTGGTTAAGCGTTTGGAGCAGCAGATTTGCGAAAAATTTGTTGTCTTCCCAACCATTTCTTAGCTTCAAACTCTCATATCTCGCGAACGGATTGACCTAACCCAAAAATTCCTTTTGCATTTGAAAGTAGAAACTCGCCCGATTACAACGGTATGGGTATTTTTTCCCTAGGGCATTCTGGTTAAGCGTTTGGAGCAGCAGAATTGCGAAAAATTTTTTGGCTTCTCAACCATTTCTTGGTTTCAAACTCCCATATCTCGCGAACGGATTGACCTAATCCAAAAATTCCTTATGTATCTGAAAGTAGAAGCTCGCCTGATTACAACGGTATGTGTATTTTTTCCCTAAGGCATTCTGGTTAAGTGTTAGGAGCAGCAGAATTGCGAAAAATTTTTTGCCTTCTCAACCATTTCTTGTCTTCAAACTCCCATATCTCGCGAACGGATTGACCTAACCCAAAAATTCCTTATGCATTTGAAAGTAGAAGCTCGCCCGATTACAACGGTATGGGTATTTTTTCCCTAGGGCATTCTGGTTAAGCGTTTGGAGCAGCAGAATTGCGAAAAATTTTTTGCCTTCTCAACCATTTCTTGGTTTCAAACTCCCATATCTCGCGAACGGATTGACCTAACCCAAAAATTCCTTATGTATCTGAAAGTAGAAACTCGCCCGATTACAACGGTATGTGTATTTTTTCCCTAAGGCATTCTGGTTAAGTGTTAGGAGCAGCAGAATTGCGAAAAATTTTTTGCCTTCTCAACCATTTCTTGGTTTCAAACTCCCATATCTCGCGAACGGATTGACCTAACCCAAAAAATTCCTTATGCATCTGAAAGCAGGAACTCTCCCGATTACAACGGTACGTGTTTTTTTCCCCTAGGGCATTCTGGTTAAGCGATTGGAGCAGCAGAATTGCGAAAAATTTGTTGTCTTGTCAACCATTTCTTAGCTTCAAGGTCCCATATCTCGCGAACGGATTGACCGAACCCAAAAATTCCTACTGCAACTGAAAGTAGAGACTCGCCCGATTGCAACGATATGCGTATTTTTTCCCTAGGCCATTCTGGTTAAGCGTTTGGAGCAGCAGATTTGCGAAAAATTTGTTGTCTTCTCAACCATTTCTTAGCTTCAAACTCTCATATCTCGCGAACGGATTGACCTAACCCAAAAATTCCTATTGCATTTGAAAGTAGAAACTCGCCCGCTTACAACGGTATGTGTATTTTTTCCCTAGGCCATTCTGGTTAAGCGTTTGGAGCAGCAGAATTGCGAAAAATTTTTTGCCTTCTCAACCATTTCTTGTCTTCAAACTCCCATATCTCGTGAACGGTTTGAACTAACCCAAAAATTCCTTATGCATCTGAAAGTAGAACCTCACCCGATTACAACGGTACGTGTATTTTTCCCCTAGGGCATTCTGGTTAAGCGATTGGTGCAGCAGAAGTGCGAAAAATTTTTTGCCTTCTCAACCATTTCTTGGCTTCAAACTCCCATATCTCGCGAACGGATTGACCTAACCCAAAAATTCCTGTTGCGTCTGAAAGTAGAAACTCGCCCGATTACAACGGTATGTGTATTTTTTCCCTAGGCCATTCTGGTTAAGCGTTTGGAGCAGCAGAATTGCGAAAAATTTTCTGCCTTCTCAACCATTTCTTGGCTTCAAACTCCCATATCTCGCGAACGGATTGACCTAACCCAAAAATTCCTGTTGCGTCTGAAAGTAGAAACTCGCCCGATTACAACGGTATGTGTATTTTTTCCCTAAGGCATTCTGGTTAAGCGATTGGAGCAGCAGAAGTGCGAAAAATTTGTTGTCTTGTCAACCATTTCTTAGCTTCAAAGTCCCATATCTCGCGAACGGATTGACCGAACCCAAAAATTCCTATTTTAACTGAATGTAGAAACTCGCCGGATTACAACGGTATGTGTATTTTTCCCTAGCCCATTCTGGTTAAGCGATTGGAACAGCAGAATTGCGAAAAATTTTTTGCCTTCTCAACCATTTCTTGGCTTCAAACTCCCATATCTCGCGAACGGATTCACCTAACCCAAAAATTCCTATTGCATTTGAATGTAGAGACTCGCCCGATTACAACGGTATGTGTATTTTTTCCCTAAGGCATTCTGGTTAAGCGTTCGGAGCAGCAGAATTGCGAAAAATTTTTTGCCTTCTCAACCATTTCTTGTCTTCAAACTCCCATATCTCGTGAACGGTTTGAACTAACCCAAAAATTCCTTATGCATCTGAAAGTAGAACCTCACCCGATTACAACGGTACGTGTATTTTTCCCCTAGGGCATTCTGGTTAAGCGATTGGTGCAGCAGAAGTGCGAAAAATTTTTTGCCTTCTCAACCATTTCTTGGCTTCAAACTCCCATGTCTCGCGAACGGATTGACCTAACCCAAAAATTCCTTATGCATCTGAAAGTAGAAACTCGCCCTGTTACAACGGTTCGTGTATTTTTCCCCTAGGGCATTCTGGTTAAGCGATTTGAGCAGCAGAAGTGCGAAAAATTTGTTGTCTTGTCAACCATTTCTTAGCTTCAAGGTCCCATATCTCGCGAACGGATTGACCGAACCCAAAAATTCCTATTGTAACTGAATGTAGAGACTCGCCCGATTACAACGGTATGCGTATTTTTTCCCTAGGCCATTCTGGTTAAGCGTTTGGAGCAGCAGATTTGCGAAAAATTTGTTGTCTTCTCAACCATTTCTTAGCTTCAAACTCTCATATCTCGCGAACAGATTGACCTAACCCAAAAATTCCTATTGCATTTGAAAGTAGAAACTCGCCCGATTACAACGGTATGTGTATTTTTTCCCTAGGCCATTCTGGTTAAGCGTTTGGAGCAGCAGAATTGCGAAAAATTTTTTGCCTTCTCAACCATTTCTTGGCTTCGAACTCCCATATCTCGCGAACGGATTGACCTAACCCAAAAATTCCTGTTGCGTCTGAAAGTAGAAACTCGCCCGATTACAACGGTATGTGTATTTTTTCCCTAAGGCATTCTGGTTAAGCGATTGGAGCAGCAGAAGTGCGAAAAATTTGTTGTCTTGTCAACCATTTCTTAGCTTCAAAGTCCCATATCTCGCGAACGGATTGACCGAACCCAAAAATTCCTATTGTATCTGAAAGTAGAAACTCGCCCGATTACAACGGTATGTGTATTTTTCCCCTAGGCCATTCTGGTTAAGCGATTGGAGCAGCAGAATTGCGAAAAATATTTTGCCTTCTCAACCATTTCTTGGCTTCAAACTCCCATATTTCTCGAACGGATTGACCTAACCCAAAAATTCCTATTGCATCTGAAAGTAGAAACTCGCCCGATTACAACGGTATCTGTATTTTTTCCCTAGGCCAGTCTGGTTAAGCGTTTGGAGCAGCAGAATTGCGAAAAATTTTTTGCCTTCTCAACCATTTCTTGGCTTCAAACTCCCATATCTCGCGAACGGATTGACCTAACCCAAAAATGCCTGTTGCGTCTGAAAGTAGAAACTCGCCCGATTACAACGGTATGTGTATTTTTCCCCTAGGCCACTCTGGTTAAGCGATTGGAGCAGCATAAATGCGAAAAATTTGTTGTCTTGCCAACCATTTCTTAGCTTCAAAGTCCCATATCTTGCGAACCGATTGACCTAACCCAAAAATTCCTGTTGCGTCTGAAAGTAGAAACTCGCCCGATTACAACGGTATGTGTATTTTTTTCCTAGCCAATTCTGGTTAAGCGTTTGGTGCAGCGGAATTGCGAAAAATTTGTTGTATTCTAAACCATTTCTTAGCTTCAAACACCCATATCTCGCGAACGGATTGACTTAACCGAAAAATTCCTATTGCGTCTGAAAGTAGAAACTCGCCCGATTACAACGGTATGTGTATTTTTTCCCTAAGGCATTCTGGTTAAGCGATTGGAGCAGCAGAAGTGCGAAAAATTTGTTGTCTTGTCAACCATTTCTTAGCTTCAAAGTCCCATATCTCGCGAACGGATTGACCGAACCCAAAAATTCCTATTTTAACTGAATGTAGAAACTCGCCGGATTACAACGGTATGTGTATTTTTCCCTAGCCCATTCTGGTTAAGCGTTTGGTGCAGCAGAATTGCGAAAGATTTGTTGTCTTGTCAACCATTTGTTTGCTTCAAAGTCCCATATCTCGCGAACGTTTTGACCTAACCCAAAAATTCCTATTGCATTTGAAGGTAGATACTCGCCCGATTACAACGGTATGTGTATTTTTTCCCTAGGCCATTCTGGTTAAGCGATTGGAGCAGCAGAATTGCGAAAAATTTGTTGTCTTGTCAACCATTTGTTTGCTTCAAAGTCCCATATCTCGCGAACGTTTTGACCTAACCCAAAAATTCCTTATGCATCTGAAAGTAGAAACTCGCCCGATTACAACGGTATGTGTACTTTTACCCTAGGGCATTCTGGTTAAGCGTTTGGAGCAGCAGAATTGCGAAAAATTTTTTGCCTTCTCAACCATTTCTTGGCTTCAAACTCCCATATCTCGCGAACGGATTGACCTAACCCAAAAATACCTGTTGCGTCTGAAAGTAGAAACTCGCCCGATTACAACGGTATGTGTATTTTTTCCCTAGGCCATTCTGGTTAAGCGTTTGGAGCAGCAGATTTGCGAAAAAATTTTTGCCTTCTCAACCATTTCTTGTCTTCAAACTCCCATATCTCGCGAACGGATTGACCTAACCCAAAAATTCCTTATGCATCTGAAAGTAGAAACTCGCCCGATTACAACGGTATGCGTATTTTTTCCCTAGGCCATTCTGGTTAAGCGATTGGAGCAGCAGAAATGCGAAAAATTTGTTGTCTTGTCAACCATTTCCTAGCTTCAAAGTCCCATATCTTGCGAACGGATTGACCGAACCCAAAAATTCCTATTTTAACTGAATGTAGAAACTCGCCGGATTACAACGGTATGTGAATTTTTCCCTGGCCCATTCTGGTTAAGCGTTTGGTGCAGCAGAATTGCGAAAGATTTGTTGTCTTCTAAACCATTTCTTAGCTTCAAACTCCCATATCTCGCGAACGGATTGACCTAACCCAAAAATTCCTGTTGCGTCTGAAAGTAGAAACTCGCCGGATTACAACGGTATGTGTATTTTTCCCTAGCCCATTCTGGTTAAGCGTTTGGTGCAGCAGAATTGCGAAAGATTTGTTGTCTTCTAAACCATTTCTTAGCTTCAAACTCCCATATCTCGCGAACGGATTGACTTAACCGAAAAATTCCTATTGCGTCTGAAAGTAGAAACTCGCCCGATTACAACGGTACGTGTATTTTTCCCCTAGGCCATTCTGGTTAAGCGATTGGAGCAGCAGAATTGCGAAAAATTTGTTGTCTTGTCAACCATTTCTTTGCTTCAAAGTCCCATATCTCGCGAACGTTTTGACCTAACCCAAAAATTCCTTATGCATCTGAAAGTAGAAACTCGCCCGATTACAACGGTATGTGTACTTTTACCCTAGGGCATTCTGGTTAAGCGTTTGGAGCAGCAGAATTGCGAAAAATTTTTTGCCTTCTCAACCATTTCTTGGCTTCAAACTCCCATATCTCGCGAACGGATTGACCTAACCCAAAAATTCCTGTTGCGTCTGAAAGTAGAAACTCGCCCGATTACAACGGTATGTGTATTTTTTCCCTAGGCCATTCTGGTTAAGCGTTTGGAGCAGCAGATTTGCGAAAAATTTGTTGTCTTCTCAACCATTTCTTGGCTTCAAACTCCCATATTTCTCGAACGGATTGACCTAACCCAAAAATTCCTATTGCATCTGAAAGTAGAAACTCGCCCGATTACAACGGTATCTGTATTTTTTCCCTAGGCCATTCTGGTTAAGCGTTTGGAGCAGCAGAATTGCGAAAAATTTTTTGCCTTCTCAACCATTTCTTGGCTTCAAACTCCCATATCTCGCGAACGGATTGACCTAACCCAAAAATGCCTGTTGCGTCTGAAAGTAGAAACTCGCCCGATTACAACGGTATGTGTATTTTTCCCCTAGGCCACTCTGGTTAAGCGATTGGAGCAGCAGAAATGCGAAAAATTTGTTGTCTTGCCAACCATTTCTTAGCTTCAAAGTCCCATATCTTGCGAACCGATTGACCTAACCCAAAAATTCCTGTTGCGTCTGAAAGTAGAAACTCGCCCGATTACAACGGTATGTGTATTTTTTTCCTAGCCAATTCTGGTTAAGCGTTTGGTGCAGCGGAATTGCGAAAAATTTGTTGTATTCTAAACCATTTCTTAGCTTCAAACTCCCATATCTCGCGAACGGATTGACTTAACCGAAAAATTCCTATTGCGTCTGAAAGTAGAAACTCCCCCGATTACAACGGTACGTGTATTTTTCCCCTAGGCCATTCTGGTTAAGCGATTGGAGCAGCAGAATTGCGAAAAATTTGTTGTCTTGTCAACCATTTCTTGGCTTCAAACTCCCATATCTCGCGAACGGATTGACCTAACCCAAAAATGCCTGTTGCGTCTGAAAGTAGAAACTCGCCCGATTACAACGGTATGTGTATTTTTCCCCTAGGCCACTCTGGTTAAGCGATTGGAGCAGCAGAAATGCGAAAAATTTGTTGTCTTGCCAACCATTTCTTAGCTTCAAAGTCCCATATCTTGCGAACCGATTGACCTAACCCAAAAATTCCTGTTGCGTCTGAAAGTAGAAACTCGCCCGATTACAACGGTATGTGTATTTTTCTCCTAGCCAATTCTGGTTAAGCGTTTGGTGCAGCGGAATTGCGAAAAATTTGTTGTATTCTAAACCATTTCTTAGCTTCAAACTCCCATATCTCGCGAACGGATTGACTTAACCGAAAAATTCCTATTGCGTCTGAAAGTAGAAACTCCCCCGATTACAACGGTACGTGTATTTTTCCCCTAGGCCATTCTGGTTAAGCGATTGGAGCAGCAGAATTGCGAAAAATTTGTTGTCATGTCAACCATTTCTTAGCTTCAAAGTCCCATATCTCGCGAACGGATTGACCGAACCCAAAAATTCCTATTTTAACTGAATGTAGAAACTCGCCGGATTACAACGGTATGTGTATTTTTCCCTAGCCCATTCTGGTTAAGCGTTTGGTGCAGCAGAATTGCGAAAGATTTGTTGTCTTCTAAACCATTTCTTAGCTTCAAACTCCCATATCTCGCGAACGGATTGACTTAACCGAAAAATTCCTATTGCGTCTGAAAGTAGAAACTCGCCCGATTACAACGGTACGTGTATTTTTCCCCTAGGCCATTCTGGTTAAGCGATTGGAGCAGCAGAATTGCGAAAAATTTGTTGTCTTGTCAACCATTTCTTTGCTTCAAAGTCCCATATCTCGCGAACGTTTTGACCTAACCCAAAAATTCCTTATGCATCTGAAAGTAGAAACTCGCCCGATTACAACGGTATGTGTACTTTTACCCTAGGGCATTCTGGTTAAGCGTTTGGAGCAGCAGAATTGCGAAAAATTTTTTGCCTTCTCAACCATTTCTTGGCTTCAAACTCCCATATCTCGCGAACGGATTGACCTAACCCAAAAATTCCTGTTGCGTCTGAAAGTAGAAACTCGCCCGATTACAACGGTATGTGTATTTTTTCCCTAGGCCATTCTGGTTAAGCGTTTGGAGCAGCAGATTTGCGAAAAATTTGTTGTCTTCTCAACCATTTCTTAGCTTCAAACTCTCATATCTCGCGAACGGATTGACCTAATCCAAAAATTCCTATTGCATTTGAAGGTAGATACTCGCCCGATTACAACGGTATGTGTATTTTTTCCCTAGGGCATTCTGGTTAAGCGTTTGGAGCAGCAGAATTGCGAAAAAATTTTTGCCTTCTCAACCATTTCTTGTCTTCAAACTCCCATATCTCGCGAACGGATTGACCTAACCCAAAAATTCCTTATGCATCTGAAAGTAGAAACTCGCCCGATTACAACGGTATGCGTATTTTTTCCCTAGGCCATTCTGGTTAAGCGATTGGAGCAGCAGAATTGCGAAAAATTTGTTGTCATGTCAACCATTTCTTAGCTTCAAAGTCCCATATCTCGCGAACGGATTGACCGAACCCAAAAATTCCTATTTTAACTGAATGTAGAAACTCGCCGGATTACAACGGTATGTGTATTTTTCCCTAGCCCATTCTGGTTAAGCGTTTGGTGCAGCAGAATTGCGAAAGATTTGTTGTCTTCTAAACCATTTCTTAGCTTCAAACTCCCATATCTCGCGAACGGATTGACTTAACCGAAAAATTCCTATTGCGTCTGAAAGTAGAAACTCGCCCGATTACAACGGTACGTGTATTTTTCCCCTAGGCCATTCTGGTTAAGCGATTGGAGCAGCAGAATTGCGAAAAATTTGTTGTCTTGTCAACCATTTCTTTGCTTCAAAGTCCCATATCTCGCGAACGTTTTGACCTAACCCAAAAATTCCTTATGCATCTGAAAGTAGAAACTCGCCCGATTACAACGGTATGTGTACTTTTACCCTAGGGCATTCTGGTTAAGCGTTTGGAGCAGCAGAATTGCGAAAAATTTTTTGCCTTCTCAACCATTTCTTGGCTTCAAACTCCCATATCTCGCGAACGGATTGACCTAACCCAAAAATTCCTGTTGCGTCTGAAAGTAGAAACTCGCCCGATTACAACGGTATGTGTATTTTTTCCCTAGGCCATTCTGGTTAAGCGTTTGGAGCAGCAGATTTGCGAAAAATTTGTTGTCTTCTCAACCATTTCTTAGCTTCAAACTCTCATATCTCGCGAACGGATTGACCTAATCCAAAAATTCCTATTGCATTTGAAGGTAGATACTCGCCCGATTACAACGGTATGTGTATTTTTTCCCTAGGGCATTCTGGTTAAGCGTTTGGAGCAGCAGAATTGCGAAAAAATTTTTGCCTTCTCAACCATTTCTTGTCTTCAAACTCCCATATCTCGCGAACGGATTGACCTAACCCAAAAATTCCTTATGCATCTGAAAGTAGAAACTCGCCCGATTACAACGGTATGCGTATTTTTTCCCTAGGCCATTCTGGTTAAGCGATTGGAGCAGCAGAAATGCGAAAAATTTGTTGTCTTGTCAACCATTTCCTAGCTTCAAAGTCCCATATCTTGCGAACGGATTGACCGAACCCAAAAATTCCTATTTTAACTGAATGTAGAAACTCGCCGGATTACAACGGTATGTGTATTTTTCCCTGGCCCATTCTGGTTAAGCGTTTGGTGCAGCAGAATTGCGAAAGATTTGTTGTCTTCTAAACCATTTCTTAGCTTCAAACTCCCATATCTCGCGAACGGATTGACTTAACCGAAAAATTCCTTATGCATCTGAAAGTAGAAACTCGCCCGATTACAACGGTATGTGTACTTTTACCCTAGGGCATTCTGGTTAAGCGTTTGGAGCAGCAGAATTGCGAAAAATTTTTTGCCTTCTCAACCATTTCTTGGCTTCAAACTCCCATATCTCGCGAACGGATTGACCTAACCCAAAAATTCCTGTCGCGTCTGAAAGTAGAAACTCGCCGGATTACAACGGTATGTGTATTTTTCCCTAGCCCATTCTGGTTAAGCGTTTGGTGCAGCAGAATTGCGAAAGATTTGTTGTCTTCTAAACCATTTCTTAGCTTCAAACTCCCATATCTCGCGAACGGATTGACTTAACCGAAAAATTCCTATTGCGTCTGAAAGTAGAAACTCGCCCGATTACAACGGTACGTGTATTTTTCCCCTAGGCCATTCTGGTTAAGCGATTGGAGCAGCAGAATTGCGAAAAATTTGTTGTCTTGTCAACCATTTCTTTGCTTCAAAGTCCCATATCTCGCGAACGTTTTGACCTAACCCAAAAATTCCTTATGCATCTGAAAGTAGAAACTCGCCCGATTACAACGGTATGTGTACTTTTACCCTAGGGCATTCTGGTTAAGCGTTTGGAGCAGCAGAATTGCGAAAAATTTTTTGCCTTCTCAACCATTTCTTGGCTTCAAACTCCCATATCTCGCGAACGGATTGACCTAACCCAAAAATTCCTGTTGCGTCTGAAAGTAGAAACTCGCCCGATTACAACGGTATGTGTATTTTTTCCCTAGGCCATTCTGGTTAAGCGTTTGGAGCAGCAGATTTGCGAAAAATTTGTTGTCTTCTCAACCATTTCTTAGCTTCAAACTCTCATATCTCGCGAACGGATTGACCTAATCCAAAAATTCCTATTGCATTTGAAGGTAGATACTCGCCCGATTACAACGGTATGTGTATTTTTTCCCTAGGGCATTCTGACTAAGCGTTTGGAGCAGCAGAATTGCGAAAAAATTTTTGCCTTCTCAACCATTTCTTGTCTTCAAACTCCCATATCTCGCGAACGGATTGACCTAACCCAAAAATTCCTTATGCATCTGAAAGTAGAAACTCGCCCGATTACAACGGTATGCGTATTTTTTCCCTAGGCCATTCTGGTTAAGCGATTGGAGCAGCAGAAATGCGAAAAATTTGTTGTCTTGTCAACCATTTCCTAGCTTCAAAGTCCCATATCTTGCGAACGGATTGACCGAACCCAAAAATTCCTATTTTAACTGAATGTAGAAACTCGCCGGATTACAACGGTATGTGTATTTTTCCCTGGCCCATTCTGGTTAAGCGTTTGGTGCAGCAGAATTGCGAAAGATTTGTTGTCTTCTAAACCATTTCTTAGCTTCAAACTCCCATATCTCGCGAACGGATTGACTTAACCGAAAAATTCCTATTGCGTCTGAAAGTAGAAACTCGCCCGATTACAACGGTACGTGTATTTTTCCCCTAGGCCATTCTGGTTAAGCGATTGGAGCAGCTGAAGTGCGAAAAATTTGTTGTCTTGTCAACCATTTCTTAGCTTCAAGGTCCCATATCTCGCAAACGGATTGACCGAACCCAAAAATTCCTATTGTAACTGAAAGTAGAAACTCGCCCGATTACAACGGTATGTGTATTTTTTCCCTAGGGCATTCTGGTTAAGCGTTTGGAGCAGCAGAATTGCGAAAAATTTTTTGCCTTCTCAACCATTTCTTGGCTTCAAATTCCCATATCTCGCGAACGGATTGACCTAACCCAAAAATTCCTGTTGCGTCTGAAAGTAGAAACTCGCCCGATTACAACGGTATGTGTATTTCTTCCCTAGGCCATTCTGGTTAAGCGTTTGGAGCAGCAGAATTGCGAAAAATTTTTTGCCTTCTCAACCATTTCTTGGCTTCAAACTCCCATATCTCGCGAACGGATTGTCCTAACCCAAAAATTCCTATTGCATCTGAAAGTAGAAACTCGCCCGATTACAACGGTATGTGTATTTTTACCCTAGGCCATTCTGGTTAAGCGTTTGGAGCAGCAGATTTGCGAAAAATTTGTTGTCTTCTCAACCATTTCTTAGCTTCAAACTCTCATATCTCGCGAACGGATTGACCTAACCCAAAAATTCCTATTGCATTTGAAAGTAGAAACTCGCCCGATTACAACGGTATGTGTATTTTTTCCCCTGGGGCATTCTGGTTAAGCGATTTGAGCAGCAGAAGTGCGAAAAATTTGTTGTCTTGTCAACCATTTCCTAGCTTCAAAGTCCCATATCTCGCGAACGGATTGACCGAACCCAAAAATTCCTATTTTAACTGAATGTAGAAACTCGCCGGATTACAACGGTATGTGTATTTTTCCCTGGCCCATTCTGGTTAAGCGTTTGGTGCAGCAGAATTGCGAAAGATTTGTTGTCTTCTAAACCATTTCTTAGCTTCAAACTCCCATATCTCGCGAACGGATTGACTTAACCGAAAAATTCCTATTGCGTCTGAAAGTAGAAACTCGCCCGATTACAACGGTACGTGTATTTTTCCCCTAGGCCATTCTGGTTAAGCGATTGGAGCAGCAGAAGTGCGAAAAACTTGTTGTCTTGTCAACCATTTCTTAGCTTCAAGGTCCCATATCTCGCAAACGGATTGACCGAACCCAAAAATTCCTATTGTAACTGAAAGTAGAAACTCGCCCGATTACAACGGTATGTGTATTTTTTCCCTAGGGCATTCTGGTTAAGCGTTTGGAGCAGCAGAATTGCGAAAAATTTTTTGCCTTCTCAACCATTTCTTGGCTTCAAATTCCCATATCTCGCGAACGGATTGACCTAACCCAAAAATTCCTGTTGCGTCTGAAAGTAGAAACTCGCCCGATTACAACGGTATGTGTATTTTTTCCCTAGGCCATTCTGGTTAAGCGTTTGGAGCAGCAGAATTGCGAAAAATTTTTTGCCTTCTCAACCATTTCTTGGCTTCAAACTCCCATATCTCGCGAACGGATTGTCCTAACCCAAAAATTCCTATTGCATCTGAAAGTAGAAACTCGCCCGATTTCAACGGTATGTGTATTTTTACCCTAGGCCATTCTGGTTAAGCGTTTGGAGCAGCAGATTTGCGAAAAATTTGTTTTCTTCTCAACCATTTCTTAGCTTCAAACTCTCATATCTCGCGAACGGATTGACCTAACCCAAAAATTCCTATTGCATTTGAAAGTAGAAACTCGCCCGATTACAACGGTATGTGTATTTTTTCCCTAGGGCATTCTGGTTAAGCGATTGGAGCAGCAGAATTGCGAAAAATTTTTTGCCTTCTCAACCATTTCTTGTCTTCAAACTCCCGTATCTCGGGAACGGATTGACCTAACCCAAAAATTCCTTATGCATCTGAAAGTAGAAACTCGCACGATTACAACGGCACGTGTATTTTTCCCCTAGGGCATTCTGGTTAAGCGATTTGAGCAGCAGAAGTGCGAAAAATTTGTTGTCTTGTCAACCATTTCTTAGCGTCATGGTCCCATATCTCGCAAACGGATTGACCGAACCCAAAAATTTCTATTGTAACTGAAAGTAGAGACTCGCCCGATTACAACGGTATGCGTATTTTTTCCCTAGGCCATTCTGGTTAAGCGTTTGGAGCAGCAGATTTGCGAAAAATTTGTTGTCTTCTCAACCATTTCTTAGCTTCAAACTCTCATATCTCGCGAACGGATTGACCTAACCCAAAAATTCCTGTTGCGTCTGAAAGTAGAAACTCGCCCGATTACAACGGTATGTGTATTTTTTCCCTAGGCCATTCTGGTTAAGCGTTTGGAGCAGCAGAATTGCGAAAAATTTTTTGCCTTCTCAACCATTTCTTGGCTTCAAACTCCCATATCTCGCGAACGGATTGACCTAACCCAAAAATTCCTGTTGCGTCTGAAAGTAGAAACTCGCCCGATTACAACGGTATGTATTATTTCTTCCCTAGGCCATTCTGGTTAAGCGTTTGGAGCAGCAGAATTGCGAAAAATTTTTTGCCTTCTCAACCATTTCTTGGCTTCAAACTCCCATATCTCGCGAACGGATTGTCCTAACCCAAAAATTCCTATTGCATCTGAAAGTAGAAACTCGCCCGATTACAACGGTATGTGTATTTTTACCCTAGGCCATTCTGGTTAAGCGTTTGGAGCAGCAGATTTGCGAAAAATTTGTTGTCTTCTCAACCATTTCTTAGCTTCAAACTCTCATATCTCGCGAACGGATTGACCTAACCCAAAAATTCCTATTGCATTTGAAAGTAGAAACTCGCCCGATTACAACGGTATGTGTATTTTTTCCCCTGGGGCATTCTGGTTAAGCGATTTGAGCAGCAGAAGTGCGAAAAATTTGTTGTCTTGTCAACCATTTCCTAGCTTCAAAGTCCCATATCTCGCGAACGGATTGACCGAACCCAAAAATTCCTATTTTAACTGAATGTAGAAACTCGCCGGATTACAACGGTATGTGTATTTTTCCCTGGCCCATTCTGGTTAAGCGTTTGGTGCAGCAGAATTGCGAAAGATTTGTTGTCTTCTAAACCATTTCTTAGCTTCAAACTCCCATATCTCGCGAACGGATTGACTTAACCGAAAAATTCCTATTGCGTCTGAAAGTAGAAACTCGCCCGATTACAACGGTACGTGTATTTTTCCCCTAGGCCATTCTGGTTAAGCGATTGGAGCAGCAGAAGTGCGAAAAATTTGTTGTCTTGTCAACCATTTCTTAGCTTCAAGGTCCCATATCTCGCAAACGGATTGACCGAACCCAAAAATTCCTATTGTAACTGAAAGTAGAAACTCGCCCGATTACAACGGTATGTGTATTTTTTCCCTAGGGCATTCTGGTTAAGCGTTTGGAGCAGCAGAATTGCGAAAAATTTTTTGCCTTCTCAACCATTTCTTGGCTTCAAATTCCCATATCTCGCGAACGGATTGACCTAACCCAAAAATTCCTGTTGCGTCTGAAAGTAGAAACTCGCCCGATTACAACGGTATGTGTATTTTTTCCCTAGGCCATTCTGGTTAAGCGTTTGGAGCAGCAGAATTGCGAAAAATTTTTTGCCTTCTCAACCATTTCTTGGCTTCAAACTCCCATATCTCGCGAACGGATTGTCCTAACCCAAAAATTCCTATTGCATCTGAAAGTAGAAACTCGCCCGATTTCAACGGTATGTGTATTTTTACCCTAGGACATTCTGGTTAAGCGTTTGGAGCAGCAGATTTGCGAAAAATTTGTTGTCTTCTCAACCATTTCTTAGCTTCAAACTCTCATATCTCGCGAACGGATTGACCTAACCCAAAAATTCCTATTGCATTTGAAAGTAGAAACTCGCCCGATTACAACGGTATGTGTATTTTTTCCCTAGGGCATTCTGGTTAAGCGATTGGAGCAGCAGAATTGCGAAAAATTTTTTGCCTTCTCAACCATTTCTTGTCTTCAAACTCCCGTATCTCGGGAACGGATTGACCTAACCCAAAAATTCCTTATGCATCTGAAAGTAGAAACTCGCACGATTACAACGGCACGTGTATTTTTCCCCTAGGGCATTCTGGTTAAGCGATTTGAGCAGCAGAAGTGCGAAAAATTTGTTGCCTTGTCAACCATTTCTTAGCGTCATGGTCCCATATCTCGCAAACGGATTGACCGAACCCAAAAATTTCTATTGTAACTGAAAGTAGAGACTCGCCCGATTACAACGGTATGCGTATTTTTTCCCTAGGCCATTCTGGTTAAGCGTTTGGAGCAGCAGATTTGCGAAAAATTTGTTGTCTTCTCAACCATTTCTTAGCTTCAAACTCTCATATCTCGCGAACGGATTGACCTAACCCAAAAATTCCTGTTGCGTCTGAAAGTAGAAACTCGCCCGATTACAACGGTATGTGTATTTTTTCCCTAGGCCATTCTGGTTAAGCGTTTGGAGCAGCAGAATTGCGAAAAATTTTTTGCCTTCTCAACCATTTCTTGGCTTCAAACTCCCATATCTCGCGAACGGATTGACCTAACCCAAAAATTCCTATTGCATCTGAAAGTAGAAACTCGCCCGATTACAACGGTATGTGTATTTTTTCCCTAGGGCATTCTGGTTAAGCGTTTGGAGCAGCAGAATTTTGAAAAATTTTTTGCCTTGTCAACCATTTCTTAGCTTCAAACTCTCATATCTCGCGAACGGATGGACCTAACCCAAAAATTCCTATTGCATTTGAAAGTAGAAACTCGCCCGATTACAACGGTATGTGTATTTTTTCCCTAGGCCATTCTGGTTAAGAGTTTGGAGCAGTAGAATTGCGAAAAATTTTTTGCCTTCTCAACCATTTCTTGGCTTCAAACTCCCATATCTCGCGAACGGATTGACTTAACCGAAAAATTCCTATTGCGTCTGAAAGTAGAAACTCTCCCGATTACAACGGTACGTGTATTTTTCCCCTAGGCCATTCTGGTTAAGCGATTGGAGCAGCAGAATTGCGAAAAATTTGTTGTCTTGTCAACCATTTCTTAGATTCAAAGTCCCATACCTCGCGAACGGATTGACCTATCCCAAAAATTCCTTATGCATCTGAAAGTAGAAACTCGCCCAATTACAACGGTGTGCGTATTTTTTCCCTAGGCCATTCTGGTTAAGCGATTGGAGCAGCAGAATTGCGAAAATTTTTTTGCCTTGTCAACCATTTCTTAGCTTCAAACTCCCATATCTCGCGAACGGATTGACTTAACCGAAAAATTCCTATGGCGTCTGAAAGTAGAAACTCGCTCGATTACAACGGTACGTGTATTTTTCCCCTAGGCCATTCTGGTTAAGCGATTGGAGCAGCTGAAGTGCGAAAAATTTGTTGTCTTGTCAACCATTTCTTAGCTTCAAGGTCCCATATCTCGCAAACGGATTGACCGAACCCAAAAATTCCTATTGTAACTGAAAGTAGAAACTCGCCCGATTACAACGGTATGTGTATTTTTTCCCTAGGGCAGTCTGGTTAAGCGTTTGGAGCAGCAGAATTGCGAAAAATTTTTTGCCTTCTCAACCATTTCTTGGCTTCAAATTCCCATATCTCGCGAACGGATTGACCTAACCCAAAAATTCCTGTTGCGTCTGAAAGTAGAAACTCGCCCGATTACAACGGTATGTGTATTTCTTCCCTAGGCCATTCTGGTTAAGCGTTTGGAGCAGCAGAATTGCGAAAAATTTTTTGCCTTCTCAACCATTTCTTGGCTTCAAACTCCCATATCTCGCGAACGGATTGTCCTAACCCAAAAATTCCTATTGCATCTGAAAGTAGAAACTCGCCCGATTACAACGGTATGTGTATTTTTACCCTAGGCCATTCTGGTTAAGCGTTTGGAGCAGCAGATTTGCGAAAAATTTGTTGTCTTCTCAACCATTTCTTAGCTTCAAACTCTCATATCTCGCGAACGGATTGACCTAACCCAAAAATTCCTATTGCATTTGAAAGTAGAAACTCGCCCGATTACAACGGTATGTGTATTTTTTCCCCTGGGGCATTCTGGTTAAGCGATTTGAGCAGCAGAAGTGCGAAAAATTTGTTGTCTTGTCAACCATTTCCTAGCTTCAAAGTCCCATATCTCGCGAACGGATTGACCGAACCCAAAAATTCCTATTTTAACTGAATGTAGAAACTCGCCGGATTACAACGGTATGTGTATTTTTCCCTGGCCCATTCTGGTTAAGCGTTTGGTGCAGCAGAATTGCGAAAGATTTGTTGTCTTGTAAACCATTTCTTAGCTTCAAACTCCCATATCTCGCGAACGGATTGACTTAACCGAAAAATTCCTATTGCGTCTGAAAGTAGAAACTCGCCCGATTACAACGGTACGTGTATTTTTCCCCTAGGCCATTCTGGTTAAGCGATTGGAGCAGCAGAAGTGCGAAAAATTTGTTGTCTAGTCAACCATTTCTTAGCTTCAAGGTCCCATATCTCGCAAACGGATTGACCGAACCCAAAAATTCCTATTGTAACTGAAAGTAGAAACTCGCCCGATTACAACGGTATGTGTATTTTTTCCCTAGGGCATTCTGGTTAAGCGTTTGGAGCAGCAGAATTGCGAAAAATTTTTTGCCTTCTCAACCATTTCTTGGCTTCAAATTCCCATATCTCGCGAACGGATTGACCTAACCCAAAAATTCCTGTTGCGTCTGAAAGTAGAAACTCGCCCGATTACAACGGTATGTGTATTTTTTCCCTAGGCCATTCTGGTTAAGCGTTTGGAGCAGCAGAATTGCGAAAAATTTTTTGCCTTCTCAACCATTTCTTGGCTTCAAACTCCCATATCTCGCGAACGGATTGTCCTAACCCAAAAATTCCTATTGCATCTGAAAGTAGAAACTCGCCCGATTTCAACGGTATGTGTATTTTTACCCTAGGCCATTCTGGCTAAGCGTTTGGAGCAGCAGAATTGCGAAAAATTTGTTGTCTTCTCAACCATTTCTTAGCTTCAAACTCTCATATCTCGCGAACGGATTGACCTAACCCAAAAATTCCTATTGCATTTGAAAGTAGAAACACGCCCGATTACATCGGTATGTGTATTTTTTCCCTAGGGCATTCTGGTTAAGCGATTGGAGCAGCAGAATTGCGAAAAATTTTTTGCCTTCTCAACCATTTCTTGTCTTCAAACTCCCGTATCTCGGGAACGGATTGACCTAACCCAAAAATTCCTTATGCATCTGAAAGTAGGAACTCGCACGATTACAACGGCACGTGTATTTTTCCCCTAGGGCATTCTGGTTAAGCGATTTGAGCAGCAGAAGTGCGAAAAATTTGTTGTCTTGTCAACCATTTCTTAGCGTCATGGTCCCATATCTCGCAAACGGATTGACCGAACCCAAAAATTTCTATTGTAACTGAAAGTAGAGACTCGCCCGATTACAACGGTATGCGTATTTTTTCCCTAGGCCATTCTGGTTAAGCGTTTGGAGCAGCAGATTTGCGAAAAATTTGTTGTCTTCTCAACCATTTCTTAGCTTCAAACTCTCATATCTCGCGAACGGATTGACCTAACCCAAAAATTCCTGTTGCGTCTGAAAGTAGAAACTCGCCCGATTACAACGGTATGTGTATTTTTTCCCTAGGCCATTCTGGTTAAGCGTTTGGAGCAGCAGAATTGCGAAAAATTTTTTGCCTTCTCAACCATTTCTTGGCTTCAAACTCCCATATCTCGCGAACGGATTGTCCTAACCCAAAAATTCCTATTGCATCTGAAAGTAGAAACTCGCCCGATTACAACGGTATGTGTATTTTTTCCCTAGGGCATTCTGGTTAAGCGTTTGGAGCAGCAGAATTTTGAAAAATTTTTTGCCTTGTCAACCATTTCTTAGCTTCAAACTCTCATATCTCGCGAACGGATGGACCTAACCCAAAAATTCCTATTGCATTTGAAAGTAGAAACTCGCCCGATTACAACGGTATGTGTATTTTTTCCCTAGGCCATTCTGGTTAAGAGTTTGGAGCAGTAGAATTGCGAAAAATTTTTTGCCTTCTCAACCATTTCTTGTCTTCAAACTCCCGTATCTCGGGAACGGATTGACCTAACCCAAAAATTCCTTATGCATCTGAAAGTAGAAACTCGCACGATTACAACGGTACGTGTATTTTTCCCCTAGGGCATTCTGGTTAAGCGATTTGAGCAGCAGAAGTGCGAAAAATTTGTTGTCTTGTCAACCATTTCTTAGCGTCATGGTCCCATATCTCGCAAACGGATTGACCGAACCCAAAAATTTCTATTGTAACTGAAAGTAGAGACTCGCCCGATTACAACGGTATGCGTATTTTTTCCCTAGGCCATTCTGGTTAAGCGTTTGGAGCAGCAGATTTGCGAAAAATTTGTTGTCTTCTCAACCATTTCTTAGCTTCAAACTCTCATATCTCGCGAACGGATTGACCTAACCCAAAAATTCCTGTTGCGTCTGAAAGTAGAAACTCGCCCGATTACAACGGTATGTGTATTTTTTCCCTAGGCCATTCTGGTTAAGCGTTTGGAGCAGCAGAATTGCGAAAAATTTTTTGCCTTCTCAACCATTTCTTGGCTTCAAACTCCCATATCTCGCGAACGGATTGTCCTAACCCAAAAATTCCTATTGCATCTGAAAGTAGAAACTCGCCCGATTACAACGGTATGTGTATTTTTTCCCTAGGGCATTCTGGTTAAGCGTTTGGAGCAGCAGAATTTTGAAAAATTTTTTGCCTTGTCAACCATTTCTTAGCTTCAAACTCTCATATCTCGCGAACGGATGGACCTAACCCAAAAATTCCTATTGCATTTGAAAGTAGAAACTCGCCCGATTACAACGGTATGTGTATTTTTTCCCTAGGCCATTCTGGTTAAGAGTTTGGAGCAGTAGAATTGCGAAAAATTTTTTGCCTTCTCAACCATTTCTTGGCTTCAAACTCCCATATCTCGCGAACCGATTGACTTAACCGAAAAATTCCTATTGCGTCTGAAAGTAGAAACTCGCCCGATTACAACGGTATGTGTATTTTTTCCCTAGGGCATTCTGGTTAAGCGTTTGGAGCAGCAGAATTGCGAAAAATTTTTTGCCTTGTCAACCATTTCTTAGCTTCAAACTCTCATATCTCGCGAACGGATGGACCTAACCCAAAAATTCCTATTGCATTTGAAAGTAGAAACTCGCCCGATTACAACGGTATGTGTATTTTTTCCCTAGGCCATTCTGGTTAAGAGTTTGGAGCAGTAGAATTGCGAAAAATTTTTTGCCTTCTCAACCATTTCTTGGCTTCAAACTCCCATATCTCGCGAACGGATTGACTTAACCGCAAAATTCCTATTGCGTCTGAAAGTAGAAACTCTCCCGATTACAACGGTACGTGTATTTTTTCCCTAGGCCATTCTGGTTAAGAGTTTGGAGCAGTAGAATTGCGAAAAATTTTTTGCCTTCTCAACCATTTCTTGGCTTCAAACTCCCATATCTCGCGAACGGATTGACTTAACCGAAAAATTCCTATTGCGTCTGAAAGTAGAAACTCTCCCGATTACAACGGTACGTGTATTTTTCCCCTAGGCCATTCTGGTTAAGCGATTGGAGCAGCAGAATTGCGAAAAATTTGTTGTCTTGTCAACCATTTCTTGGCTTCAAACTCCCATATCTCGCGAACGGATTGACTTAACCGAAAAATTCCTATTGCGTCTGAAAGTAGAAACTCGCCCGATTACAACGGTATGTGTATTTTTTCCCTAGGGCATTCTGGTTAAGCGTTTGGAGCAGCAGAATTGCGAAAAATTTTTTGCCTTGTCAACCATTTCTTAGCTTCAAACTCTCATATCTCGCGAACGGATGGACCTAACCCAAAAATTCCTATTGCATTTGAAAGTAGAAACTCGCCCGATTACAACGGTATGTGTATTTTTTCCCTAGGCCATTCTGGTTAAGAGTTTGGAGCAGTAGAATTGCGAAAAATTTTTTGCCTTCTCAACCATTTCTTGGCTTCAAACTCCCATATCTCGCGAACGGATTGACTTAACCGCAAAATTCCTATTGCGTCTGAAAGTAGAAACTCTCCCGATTACAACGGTACGTGTATTTTTTCCCTAGGCCATTCTGGTTAAGAGTTTGGAGCAGTAGAATTGCGAAAAATTTTTTGCCTTCTCAACCATTTCTTGGCTTCAAACTCCCATATCTCGCGAACGGATTGACTTAACCGAAAAATTCCTATTGCGTCTGAAAGTAGAAACTCTCCCGATTACAACGGTACGTGTATTTTTCCCCTAGGCCATTCTGGTTAAGCGATTGGAGCAGCAGAATTGCGAAAAATTTGTTGTCTTGTCAACCATTTCTTAGATTCAAAGTCCCATACCTCGCGAACGGATTGACCTATCCCAAAAATTCCTTATGCATCTGAAAGTAGAAACTCGCCCAATTACAACGGTATGCGTATTTTTTCCCTAGGCCATTCTGGTTAAGCGATTGGAGCAGCAGAAATGCGAAAAATTTGTTGTCTTGTCAACCATTTCTTACCTTCAAAGTCCCATATCTCGCGAACGGATTGTCCTAACCCAAAAATTCCTATTGCATCTGAAAGTAGAAACTCGCCCGATTACAACGGTATGTGTATTTTTTCCCTAGGGCATTCTGGTTAAGCGTTTGGAGAAGCAGAATTGCGAAAAATTTTTTGCCTTGTCAACCATTTCTTAGCTTCAAACTCCCATATCTCGCGAACGGATTGACTTAACCGAAAAATTCCTATGGCGTCTGAAAGTAGAAACTCGCCCGATTACAACGGTACGTGTATTTTTCCCCTAGGCCATTCTGGTTAAGCGATTGGAGCAGCAGAATTGCGAAAAATTTTTTGCCTTCTCAACCATTTCTTAGTTTCAAAGTCCCATATCTTGCGAACCGATTGACCTAACCCAAAAATTCCTGTTGCGTCTGAAAGTAGAAACTCGCCCGATTACAACGGTATGTGTATTTTTTCCCTAGCCAATTCTGGTTAAGCGTTTGGTGCAGCGGAATTGCGAAAAATTTGTTGTCTTCTCAACCATTTCTTAGCTTCAAACTCTCATATCTCGCGAACGGATTGACTTAACAGAAAAATTCCTATTGCGTCTGAAAGTAGAAACTCGCCCGATTACAACGGTATGTGTATTTTTCCCTGGCCCATTCTGGTTAAGCGTTTGGTGCAGCAGAATTGCGAAAGATTTGTTGTCTTCTAAACCATTTCTTAGCTTCAAACTCCCATATCTCGCGAACGGATTGACTTAACCGAAAAATTCCTATTGCGTCTGAAAGTAGAAACTCGCCCGATTACAACGGTACGTGTATTTTTCCCCAAGGCCATTCTGGTTAAGCGATTGGAGCAGCAGAAGTGCGAAAAATTTGTTGTCTTGTCAACCATTTCTTAGCTTCAAGGTCCCATATCTCGCAAACGGATTGACCGAACCCAAAAATTCCTATTGTAACTGAAAGTAGAAACTCGCCCGATTACAACGGTATGTGTATTTTTTCCCTAGGGCATTCTGGTTAAGCGTTTGGAGCAGCAGAATTGGGAAAAATTTTTTGCCTTCTCAACCATTTCTTGGCTTCAAATTCCCATATCTCGCGAACGGATTGACCTAACCCAAAAATTCCTGTTGCGTCTGAAAGTAGAAACTCGCCCGATTACAACGGTATGTGTATTTTTTCCCTAGGCCATTCTGGTTAAGCGTTTGGAGCAGCAGAATTGCGAAAAATTTTTTGCCTTCTCAACCATTTCTTGGCTTCAAACTCCCATATCTCGCGAACGGATTGTCCTAACCCAAAAATTCCTATTGCATCTGAAAGTAGAAACTCGCCCGATTACAACGGTATGTGTATTTTTACCCTAGGCCATTCTGGTTAAGCGTTTGGAGCAGCAGATTTGCGAAAAATTTGTTGTCTTCTCAACCATTTCTTAGCTTCAAACTCTCATATCTCGCGAACGGATTGACCTAACCCAAAAATTCCTATTGCATTTGAAAGTAGAAACTCGCCCGATTACAACGGTATGTGTATTTTTTCCCTAGGGCATTCTGGTTAAGCGATTGGAGCAGCAGAATTGCGAAAAATTTTTTGCCTTCTCAACCATTTCTTGTCTTCAAACTCCCGTATCTCGGGAACGGATTGACCTAACCCAAAAATTCCTTATGCATCTGAAAGTAGAAACACGCACGATTACAACGGTACGTGTATTTTTCCCCTAGGGCATTCTGGTTAAGCGATTTGAGCAGCAGAAGTGCGAAAAATTTGTTGTCTTGTCAACCATTTCTTAGCGTCATGGTCCCATATCTCGCAAACGGATTGACCGAACCCAAAAATTTCTATTGTAACTGAAAGTAGAGACTCGCCCGATTACAACGGTATGCGTATTTTTTCCCTAGGCCATTCTGGTTAAGCGTTTGGAGCAGCAGATTTGCGAAAAATTTGTTGTCTTCTCAACCATTTCTTAGCTTCAAACTCTCATATCTCGCGAACGGATTGACCTAACCCAAAAATTCCTGTTGCGTCTGAAAGTAGAAACTCGCCCGATTACAACGGTATGTGTATTTTTTCCCTAGGCCATTCTGGTTAAGCGTTTGGAGCAGCAGAATTGCGAAAATTTTTTGCCTTCTCACCATTTCTTGGCTTCAAACTCCCATATCTCGCGAACGGATTGTCCTAACCCAAAAATTCCTATTGCATCTGAAAGTAGAAACTCGCCCGATTACAACGGTATGTGTATTTTTTCCCTAGGGCATTCTGGTTAAGCGTTTGGAGCAGCAGAATTTTGAAAAATTTTTGCCTTGTCAACCATTTCTTAGCTTCAAACTCTCATATCTCGCGAACGGATGGACCTAACCCAAAAATTCCTATTGCATTTGAAAGTAGAAACTCGCCCGATTACAACGGTATGTGTATTTTTTCCCTAGGCCATTCTGGTTAAGAGTTTGGAGCAGTAGAATTGCGAAAAATTTTTTTGCCTTCTCAACCATTTCTTGGCTTCAAACTCCATATCTCGCGAACGGATTGACTTAACCGAAAAATTCCTATTGCGTCTGAAAGTAGAAACTCTCCCGATTACAACGGTACGTGTATTTTTTCCCTAGGGCATTCTGGTTAAGCGTTTGGAGCAGCAGAATTGCGAAAAATTTTTTGCCTTGTCAACCATTTCTTAGCTTCAAACTCTCATATCTCGCGAACGGATGGACCTAACCAAAAATTCCTATTGCATTTGAAAGTAGAAACTCGCCCGATTACAACGGTATGTGTATTTTTTCCCTAGGGCATTCTGGTTAAGCGTTTGGAGCAGCAGAATTGCGAAAAATTTTTTGCCTTGTCCAACCATTTCTTAGCTTCAAACTCTCATATCTCGCGAACGGATGGACCTAACCCAAAAATTCCTATTGCATTTGAAAGTAGAAACTCGCCCGATTACAACGGTATGTGTATTTTTTCCCTAGGCCATTCTGGTTAAGAGTTTGGAGCAGTAGAATTGCGAAAAATTTTTTGCC